>NW_025062938.1:0-202814 GCF_018153295.1 Drosophila grimshawi
ACAGAAACTTAAAACGACAATTTCTCGAAATGACTTCGAGACTACATATTTTCAGCTTTTGATGCAGAGTCAAAATATATGAAAAGGGCTTCATAATGTTGAAAGAAATTCTAACTTCTGACAATTATTGGCGAAGATACATCCGCTTGAAGTTGGAAACAGAAACTTAAAACGTCAATTTCTCGAAATGACTTCGCGACTACATATTTTCAGCTTTTGATGCAGAGTCAAAATATATAAAAAGGGCTTCATAATGTTGAAAGAAATTCTAACTTCTGACAATTATTGGCGAAGATACATCCGTTTGAATTTGGAAACAGAAACTTAAAACGTCAATTTCTCGAAATGACTTCGAGACTACATATTTTCAGCTTTTGATGCAGAGTCAAAATATATAAAAAGGGTTTCATAATGTTGAAAGAAATTCTAACTTCTGACAATTATTGGCGAAGATACATCCGTTTGAATTTGGAAACAGAAACTTAAAACGTCAATTTCTCGAAATGACTTCGCGACTACATATTTTCAGCTTTTGATGCAGAGTCAAAATATATAAAAAGGGTTTCATAATGTTGAAAGAAATTCTGACTTCTGACAATTATTGGCGAAGATACATCCGTTTGAATTTGGGAAAATAAACTTAAAACGTCAATTTCTCGAAATGACTTCGCGACTACATATTTTCAGCTTTTTGATGCATAGTCAAAATATATAAAAAGGGCTTCATAATGTTGAAAGAAATTCTAACTTCTGACAATTATTGGCGAAGATACATCCGTTTGAATTTGGAAACAGAAACTTAAAACGTCAATTTCTCGAAATGACTTCGAGACTACATATTTTCAGCTTTTGATGCATAGTCAAAATATATAAAAAGGGCTTCATAATGTTGAAAGAAATTCTAACTTCTGACAATTATTGGCGAAGATACATCCGTTTGAATTTGGAAACAGAAACTTAAAACGTCAATTTCTCGAAATGACTTCGAGACTACATATTTTCAGCTTTTTGATGCATAGTCAAAATATATAAAAAGGGCTTCATAATGTTGAAAGAAATTCTAACTTCTGACAATTATTGGCGAAGATACATCCGTTTGAATTTGGAAACAGAAACTTAAAACGTAAATTTCTCGAAATGACTTCGAGACTACATATTTTCAGCTTTTGATGCAGAATCAAAATATATAAAAAGGGCTTCATAATGTTGAAAGAAATTCTAACTTCTGACAATTATTGGCGAAGATACATCCGTTTGAATTTGGAAACAGAAACTTAAAACGACAATTTCTCGAAATGACTTCAAGACTACATATTTTCAGCTTTTGAAGCAGAGTCAAAATATATAAAAAGGGCTTCATAATGTTGAAAGAAATTCTAACTTCTGACAATTATTGGCGAAGATACATCCGTTTGAAGTTGGAAACAGAAACTTACAACGTCAATTTCACGAAATGACTTCGAGACTACATATTTTCAGCTTTTGATGCAGAATGAACATACATAAAAAGGGCTTCATAATGTTGAAAGAAATTCTAACTTCTGACAATTATTGGCGAAGATACATCCGTGTGAAATTGGAACAGAAACTGAAAACGTCAATTTCTCGAAATGACTTCGAGACTACATATTTTCAGCTTTTGATGCAGAGTCAAAATATATAAAAAGGGTTTCATAATGTTGAAAGAAATTCTAACTTCTGACAATTATTGGCGAAGATACATCCGTTTGAATTTGGAAACAGAAACTTAAAACGTCAATTTCTCGAAATGACTTCGCGACTACATATTTTCAGCTTTTGATGCAGAATCAAAATATATAAAAAGGGTTTCATAATGTTGAAAGAAATTCTAACTTCTGACAATTATTGGCGAAGATACATCCGTTTGAATTTGGAAACAGAAACTTAAAACGTCAATTTCTCGAAATGACTTCGCGACTACATATTTTCAGCTTTTGATGCATAGTCAAAATATATAAAAAGGGCTTCATAATGTTGAAAGAAATTCTAACTTCTGACAATTATTGGCGAAGATACATCCGTTTGAATTTGGAAACAGAAACTTAAAACGTCAATTTCTCGAAATGACTTCGAGACTACATATTTTCAGCTTTTGATGCATAGTCAAAATATATAAAAAGGGCTTCATAATGTTGAAAGAAATTCTAACTTCTGACAATTATTGGCGAAGATACATCCGTTTGAATTTGGAAACAGAAACTTAAAACGTAAATTTCTCGAAATGACTTCGAGACTACATATTTTCAGCTTTTGATGCAGGGTCAAAATATATAAAAAGGGCTTCATAATGTTGAAAGAAATTCCAACTTCTGACAATTATTGGCGAAGATACATCCGTTTGAATTTGGAAACAGAAACTTAAAACGACAATTTCTCGAAATGACTTCGAGACTACATATTTTCAGCTTTTGATGCAGAGTCAAAATATATAAAAAGGGCTTCATAATGTTGAAAGAAATTCTAACTTCTGACAATTATTGGCGAAGATACATCCGCTTGAATTTGGAAACAGAAACTTAAAACGTCAATTTCTCGAAATGACTTCGCGACTACATATTTTCAGCTTTTGATGCAGAGTCAAAATATATAAAAAGGGCTTCATAATGTTGAAAGAAATTCTAACTTCTGACAATTATTGGCGAAGATACATCCGTTTGAATTTGGAAACAGAAACTTAAAACGTCAATTTCTCGAAATGACTTCGAGACTACATATTTTCAGCTTTTTGATGCAGAATCAAAATATATAAAAAGGGCTTCATAATGTTGAAAGAAATTCTAACTTCTGACAATTATTGGCGAAGATACATCCGTTTGAATTTGGAAACAGAAACTTAAAACGTCAATTTCTCGAAATGACTTCGAGACTACATATTTTCAGCTTTTGATGCAGAGTCAAAATATATAAAGAGGGCTTCATAATGTTGAAAGAAATTCTAACTTCTGACAATTATTGGCGAAGATACATCCGTTTGAATTTGGAAACAGAAACTTAAAACGTCAATTTCTCGAAATGACTTCGAGACTACATATTTTCAGCTTTTGATGCAGGGTCAAAATATATAAAAAAGGGCTTCATAATGTTGAAAGAAATTCTAACTTCTGACAATTATTGGCGAAGATACATCCGTTTGAATTTGGAAACAGAAACTTAAAACGTCAATTTCTCGAAATGACTTCGAGACTACATATTTTCAGCTTTTGAAGCAGAGTCAAAATATATAAAAAGGGCTTCATAATGTTGAAAGAAATTCTAACTTCTGACAATTATTTGCGAAGATACATCCGTTTGAATTTGGAAACAAAAACTTAAAACGTCGATTTCTCGAAATGACTTCGAGACTACATATTTTCAGCTTTTGATGCACAGTCAAAATATATAAAAAGGGCTTCATAATGTTGAAAGAAATTCTAACTGCTGCCAATTATTGGCGAAGATACATCCGTTTGAATTTGGAAACCGAAACTTAAAACGTCAATTTCTCGAAATGACTTCGCGACCACATATTTTCAGCTTTTGATGCAGAATCAAAATATATAAAAAGGGCTTCATAATGTTAAAAGAAATTCTAACTTCTGACAATTATTGGCGAAGATACATCCATTTGAATTTGGAAACAGAAACTTAAAACGTCAATTTCTCGAAATGACTTCGAGACTACATATTTTCAGCTTTTGATGCATAGTCAAAATATATAAAAAAGGGCTTCATAATGTTGAAAGAAATTCTAACTTCTGACAATTATTGGCGAAGATACATCCGTTTGAATTTGGAAACAGAGACTTTAAACGTTGATTTCTCGAAATGACTTCGAGACTACATATTTTCAGCTTTTGATGCAGAATCAAAATATATAAAAACGGCTTCATAATGTTGAAAGAAATTCTAACTTCTGACAATTATTTGCGAAGATACATCCGTTTGAATTTGGAAACAGAAACTTAAGACGCCAATATCTCGAAATGACTTCAAGACTACATATTTTCAGCTTTTGATGCAGAATCAAAATATATAAAAAGGGCTTCATAATGTTGAAAGAAATTCTAACTTCTGACAATTATTGGCGAAGATACATCCGTTTGAATTTGGAAACCGAAACTTAAAACGTCAATTTCTCGAAATGACTTCGCGACTACATATTTTCAGCTTTTGATGCAGAGTCAAAATATATAAAAAGGGCTTCATAATGTTGAAAGAAATTCTAACTTCTGACAATTATTGGCGAAGATACATCCGTTTGAATTTGGAAACAGAAACTTAAGACGTCAATTTCTCGAAATGACTTGGAGACTACATATTTTCAGCTTTTGATGCAGAATCAAAATATATAAAAAGGGCTTCATAATGTTGAAAGAAATTCTAACTTCTGACAATTATTGGCGAAGATACATCCGTTTGAATTTGGAAACAGAAACTTAAAACGTCAATTTCGCGCAATGACTTCGAGACTACATATTTTCAGCTTTTGAAGCAGAGTTAAAATATATAAAAAGGGCTTCATAATGTTGAACGAAATTCTAACTTCTGACAATTATTGGCGAAGATACATCCATTTGAATTTGGAAACAGAAACTTAAAACGTCAATTTCTCGAAATGACTTCGAGACTACATATTTTCAGCTTTTGATGCAGAGTCAAAATATATAAAAAGGGCTTCATAATGTTGAAACAAATTCTAACTTCTGACAATTATTGGCGAAGATACATCCGTTTGAATTTGGAAACAGAAACTTAAAACGTCAATTTCTCGAAATGACTTCGAGACTACATATTTTCAGCTTTTGATGCAGATTCAAAATATATAAAAAGGGCTTCATAATGTTGAAAGAAATTCTAACTGCTGACAATTATTGGCGAAGATACATCCGGTTGAATTTGGAAACCGAAACTTAAAACGTCAATTTCTCGAAATGACTTCGAGACTACATATTTTCAGCTTTTGATGCATAGTCTAAAAATATAAAAAGGGCTTCATAATGTTGAAAGAAATTCTAACTTCTGACAATTATTGGCGAAGATACATCCGTTTGAATTTGGAAACAGAGACTTAAAACGTCGATTTCTCGAAATGACTTCGAGACTACATATTTCAGCTTTTGATGCAGAGTCAAAATATATAAAAAGGGCTTCATAATGTTGAAAGAAATTCTAACTTCTGACAATTATTGGCGAAGATACATCCGTTTGAATTTGGAAACAGAAACTTAAAACGTCAATTTCTCGAAATGACTTCGAGACTACATATTTTCAGCTTTTGATGCATAGTCAAAATATTTAAAAAGGGCTTCATAATGTTGAAAGAAATTCTAACTTCTGACAATTATTGGCGAAGATACATCCGTTTGAATTTGGAAACAGAAACTTAAAACGTCAATTTCTCGAAATGACTTCGAGACTACATATTTTCAGCTTTTGATGCAGAGTCAAAATATATAAAAAGGGCTTCATAATGTTGAAAGAAATTCTAACTTCTGACAATTATTGGCGAAGATACATCCGTTTGAATTTGGAAACAGAAACTTAAAACGTCAATTTCTCGAAATGACTTGGAGACTACATATTTTCAGCTTTTGATGCAGAATCAAAATATATAAAAAGGGCTTCATAATGTTGAAAGAAATTCTAACTTCTGACAATTATTGGCGAAGATACATCCGTTTGAATTTGGAAACAGAAACTTAAAACGTCAATTTCGCGCAATGACTTCGAGACTACATATTTTCAGCTTTTGATGCAGAGTCAAAATATATAAAAAGGGCATCATAATGTTGAAAGAAATTCTGACTTCTGCCAATTATTGGCGAAGATACATCCGTTTGAATTTGGAAACAGAAACTTAAAACGTCAATTTCTCGAAATGACTTCGAGACTACATATTTTCAGCTTTTAATGCAGAATCAGAATATATAAAAAGGGCTTCATAATGTTGAAAGAAATTCTAACTTCTGACAATTATTGGCGAAGATACATCCGTTTGAATTTGGAAACAGAAACTTAAAACGTCAATTTCTCGAAATGACTTCGAGACTACATATTTTCAGCTTTTGATGCAGATTCAAAATATATAAAAAGGGCTTCATAATGTTGAAAGAAATTCTAACTTCTGCCAATTATTTGCGAAGATACATCCGTTTGAATTTGGAAACAGAAACTTAAAACGCCAATATCTCGAAATGACTTCAAGACTACATATTTTCAGCTTTTGATGCAGAATCAAAATATATAAAAAGGGCTTCATAATGTTGAAAGAAATTCTAACTGCTGACAATTATTGGCGAAGATACATCCGTTTGAATTTGGAAACCGAAACTTAAAACGTCAATTTCTCGAAATGACTTCGCGACTACATATTTTCAGCTTTTGATGCAGAGTCAAAATATATAAAAAGGGCTTCATAATCTTGAAAGAAATTCTGACTTCTGACAATTATTGGCGAAGATACATCCGTTTGAATTTGGAAACCGAAACTTAAAACGTCAATTTCTCGAAATGACTTCGCGACTACATATTTTCAGCTTTTGATGCAGAGTCAAAATATATAAAAAGGGCTTCATAATGTTGAAAGAAATTCTAACTTCTGACAATTATTGGCGAAGATACATCCGTTTGAATTTGGAAACAGAAACTTAAAACGTCAATTTCTCGAAATGACTTCGAGACTACATATTTTCAGCTTTTGATGCACAGTCAAAATATATAAAAAGGGCTTCATAATGTTGAAAGAAATTCTAACTTCTGACAATTATTGGCGAAGATACATCCGTTTGAATTTGGAAACAGAAACTTAAAACGTCAATTTCGCGAAATGACTTCGAGACTACATATTTTCAGCTTTTGATGCAGAGTCGAAATATATAAAAAGGGCTTCATAATGTTGAAAGAAATTCTAACTTCTGACAATTATTGGCGAAGATACATCCGTTTGAATTTGGAAACAGAAACTTAAAACGTCAATTTCTCGAAATGACTTCGAGACTACATATTTTCAGCTTTTGATGCATAGCCAAAATATATAAAGAGGGCTTCATAATGTTGAAAGAAATTCTAACTTCTGACAATTATTGGCGAAGATACATCCGTTTGAATTTGGAAACAGAAACTTAAAACATCAATTTCTCGAAATGACTTCGAGACTACATATTTTCAGCTTTTGATGCAGAGTCAAAATATATAAAAAGGGCTTCATAATGTTGAAAGAAATTCTAACTTCTGACAATTATTGGCGAAGATACATCCGTTTGAATTTGGAAACAGAAACTTAAAACGTCAATTTCTCGAAATGACTTCGAGACTACATATTTTCAGCTTTTGATGCAGAATCAAAATATATAAAAAGGGCTTCATAATGTTGAAAGAAATTCTAACTTCTGACAATTATTGGCGAAGATACATCCGTTTGAATTTGGAAACAGAGACTTTAAACGTTGATTTCTCGAAATGACTTCGAGACTACATATTTTCAGCTTTTGATGCACAGTCAAAATATATAAAAAGGGCTTCATAATGTTGAAAGAAATTCTAACTTCTGACAATTATTGGCGAAGATACATCCGTTTGAATTTGGAAACAGAAACTTAAAACGTCAATTTCTGGAAATGACTTCGAGACTACATATTTTCAGCTTTTGATGCAGAATCAAAATATATAAAAAGGGCTTCATAATGTTGAAAGAAATTCTAACTTCTGACAATTATTGGCGAAGATACATCCGTTTGAATTTGGAAACAGAAACTTAAAACGTCAATTTCTCGAAATGACTTCGAGACTACATATTTTCAGCTTTTGATGCATAGGCAAAATATATAAAGAGGGCTTCATAATGTTGAAAGAAATTCTAACTTCTGACAATTATTGGCGAAGATACATCCGTTTGAATTTGGAAACAGAAACTTAAAACGTCAATTTCTCGAAATGACTTCGAGACTACATATTTTCAGCTTTTGATGCAGAGTCAAAATATATAAAAAGGGCTTCATAATGTTGAAAGAAATTCTAACTTCTGACAATTATTGGCGAAGATACATCCGTTTGAATTTGGAAACAGAAACTTAAAACGTCAATTTCTCGAAATGACTTCGAGACTACATATTTTCAGCTTTTGATGCAGAATCAAAATATATAAAAAGGGCTTCATAATGTTGAAAGAAATTCTAACTTCTGACAATTATTTGCGAAGATACATCCGTTTGAATTTGGAAACAGAAACTTAAAACGTCAATTTCTCGAAATGACTTCAAGACTACATATTTTCAGCTTTTGATGCAGAATCAAAATATATAAAAAGGGCTTCATAATGTTGAAAGAAATTCTAACTTCTGACAATTATTGGCGAAGATACATCCGTTTGAATTTGGAAACCGAAACTTAAAGCGTCAATTTCTCGAAATGACTTCGCGACTACATATTTTCAGCTTTTGATGCAGAGTCAAAATATATAAAAAGGGCTTCATAATGTTGAAAGAAATTCTAACTTCTGACAATTATTGGCGAAGATACATCCGTTTGAATTTGGAAACCGAAACTTAAAACGTAAATTTCTCGAAATGACTTCGAGACTACATATTTTCAGCTTTTGATGCAGAGTCAAAATATATAAAAAGGGCTTCATAATGTTGAAAGAAATTCTAACTTCTGACAATTATTGGCGAAGATACATCCGTTTGAATTTGGAAACAGAAACTTAAAACGTCAATTTCTCGAAATGACTTCGAGACTACATATTTTCAGCTTTTGATGCATAGTCAAAATATATAAAAAGGGCTTCATAATGTTGAAAGAAATTCTAACTTCTGACAATTATTGGCGAAGATACATCCGTTTGAATTTGGAAACAGAGACTTTAAACGTTGATTTCTCGAAATGACTTCGAGACTACATATTTTCAGCTTTTAATGCAGAATCAAAATATATAAAAAGGGCTTCATAATGTTGAAAGAAATTCTAACTTCTGACAATTATTGGCGAAGATACATTCGTTTGAATTTGGAAACAGAAACTTAAAACGTCAATTTCTCGAAATGACTTCGAGACTACATATTTTCAGCTTTTGATGCAGAATTAAAATATTTAAAAAGGGCTTCATAATGTTGAAAGAAATTCTAACTTCTGACAATTATTGGCGAAGATACATCCGTTTGAATTTGGAAACAGAAACTTAAAACGTCAATTTCTCGAAATGACTTCGAGACTACATATTTTCAGCTTTTGATGCAGAGTCAAAATATATAAAAAGGGCTTCATAATGTTGAAAGAAATTCTAACTTCTGACAATTATTGGCGAAGATACATCCGTTTGAATTTGGAAACAGAAACTTAAAACGTCAATTTCTCGAAATGACTTCGAGACTACATATTTTCAGCTTTTGATGCATAGCCAAAATATATAAAGAGGGCTTCATAATGTTGAAAGAAATTCTAACTTCTGACAATTATTGGCGAAGATACATCCGTTTGAATTTGGAAACAGAAACTTAAAACATCAATTTCTCGAAATGACTTCGAGACTACATTTTTTCAGCTTTTGAAGCAGAGTCAAAATATATAAAAAGGGCTTCATAATGTTGAAAGAAATTCTAACTTCTGACAATTATTGGCGAAGATACATCCGTTTGAATTTGGAAACAGAAACTTAAAACGTCAATTTCTCGAAATGACTTCGAGACTACATATTTTCAGCTTTTGATGCAGAATCAAAATATATAAAAAGGGCTTCATAATGTTGAAAGAAATTCTAACTTCTGACAATTATTTGCGAAGATACTTCCGTTTGAATTTGGAAACAGAAACTTAAAACGTCGATTTCTCGAAATGACTTCAAGACTACATATTTTCAGCTTTTGATGCAGAATCAAAATATATAAAAAGGGCTTCATAATGTTGAAAGAAATTCTAACTTCTGACAATTATTGGCGAAGATACATCCGTTTGAATTTGGAAACAGAAACTTAAAACGTCAATTTCTCGAAATGACTTCGAGACGACATATTTTCAGCTTTTGATGCAGAATCAAAATATTTAAAAAGGGCTTCATAATGTTGAAAGAAATTCTAACTTCTGACAATTATTGGCGAAGATACATCCGTTTGAATTTGGAAACCGAAACTTAAAACGTCAATTTCTCGAAATGACTTCGCGACTACATATTTTCAGCTTTTGATGCAGAGTCAAAATATATAAAAAGGGCTTCATAATGTTGAAAGAAATTCTAACTTCTGACAATTATTGGCGAAGATACATCCGTTTGAATTTGGAAACCGAAACTTAAAACGTCAATTTCTCGAAATGACTTGGAGACGACATATTTTCAGCTTTTGATGCAGAATCAAAATATATAAAAAGGGCTTCATAATGTTGAAAGAAATTCTAACTTCTGACAATTATTGGCGAAGATACATCCGTTTGAATTTGGAAACAGAAACTTAAAACGTCAATTTCGCGCAATGACTTCGAGACTACATATTTTCAGCTTTTGATGCAGAATCAAAATATATAAAAAGGGGATGATAATGTTGAAAGAAATTCTAACTTCTGACAATTATTGGCGAAGATACATCCATTTGAATTTGGAAACAGAAACTTAAAACGTCAATTTCTCGAAATGACTTCAAGACTACATATTTTCAGCTTTTGATGCAGGGTCAAAATATATAAAAAGGGCTAATGTTGAAAGAAATTCTAACTTCTGACAATTATTGGCGAAGATACATCCATTTGAATTTGGAAACAGAAACTTAAAACGTCAATTTCTCGAAATGACTTCGAGACTACATATTTTCAGCTTTTGATGCAGAGTCAAAATATATAAAAAGGGCTTCATAATGTTGAAAGAAATTCTAACTTCTGACAATTATTGGCGAAGATACATCCGTTTGAATTTGGAAACAGAAACTTAAAACGTCAATTTCTCGAAATGACTTCGAGACTACATATTTTCAGCTTTTGATGCAGATTCAAAATATATAAAAAGGGCTTCATAATGTTGAAAGAAATTCTAACTTCTGACAATTATTGGCGAAGATACATCCGTTTGAATTTGGAAACAGAAACTTAAAACGTCAATTTCTCGAAATGACTTCGAGACTACATACTTTCAGCTTTTGATGCAGGGTCAAAATATATAAAAAGGGCTTCATAATGTTGAAAGAAATTCTAACTTCTGACAATTATTGGCGAAGATACATCCGTTTGAATTTGGAAACAGAAACTTAAAACGTCAATTTCTCGAAATGACTTCGAGACTACATATTTTCAGCTTTTGATGCAGAATCAAAATATATAAAAACGGCTTCATAATGTTGAAAGAAATTCTAACTTCTGACAATTATTTGCGAAGATACATCCGTTTGAATTTGGAAACAGAAACTTAAGACGCCAATATCTCGAAATGACTTCAAGACTACATATTTTCAGCTTTTGATGCAGAATCAAAATATATAAAAAGGGCTTCATAATGTTGAAAGAAATTCTAACTGCTGACAATTATTGGCGAAGATACATCCGTTTGAATTTGGAAACCGAAACTTAAAACGTCAATTTCTCGAAATGACTTCGCGACTACATATTTTCAGCTTTTGATGCAGAGTCAAAATATATAAAAAGGGCTTCATAATCTTGAAAGAAATTCTGACTTCTGCCAATTATTGGCGAAGATACATCCGTTTGAATTTGGAAACCGAAACTTAAAACGTCAATTTCTCGAAATGACTTCGCGACTACATATTTTCAGCTTTTGATGCAGAGTCAAAATATATAAAAAGGGCTTCATAATGTTGAAAGAAATTCTAACTTCTGACAATTATTGGCGAAGATACATCCGTTTGAATTTGGAAACAGAAACTTAAAACGTCAATTTCTCGAAATGACTTCGCGACTACATATTTTCAGCTTTTGATGCAGAGCCAAAATATATAAAGAGGGCTTCATAATGTTGAAAGAAATTCTAACTTCTGACAATTATTGGCGAAGATACATCCGTTTGAATTTGGAAACAGAAACTTAAAACGTCAATTTCTCGAAATGACTTCGAGACTACATATTTTCAGCTTTTGATGCAGAGTCAAAATATATAAAAAGGGCTTCATAATGTTGAAAGAAATTCTAACTTCTGACAATTATTGGCGAAGATACATCCGTTTGAATTTGGAAACAGAAACTTAAAACGTCAATTTCTCGAAATGACTTCGAGACTACATATTTTCAGCTTTTGATGCAGAATCAAAATATATAAAAAGGGCTTCATAATGTTGAAAGAAATTCTACCTTCTGACAATTATTTGCGAAGATACATCCGTTTGAATTTGGAAACAGAAACTTAAAACGTCGATTTCTCGAAATGACTTCAAGACTACATATTTTCAGCTTTTGATGCAGAATCAAAATATATAAAAAGGGCTTCATAATGTTGAAAGAAATTCTAACTGCTGACAATTATTGGCGAAGATACATCCGTTTGAATTTGGAAACAGAAACTTAAAACGTCAATTTCTCGAAATGACTTCGCGACTACATATTTTCAGCTTTTGATGCAGAGTCAAAATATATAAAAAGGCCTTCATAATCTTGAAAGAAATTCTGACTTCTGCCAATTATTGGCGAAGATACATCCGTTTGAATTTGGAAACCGAAACTTAAAACGTCAATTTCTCGAAATGACTTCGCGACTACATATTTTCAGCTTTTGATGCAGAGTCAAAATATATAAAAAGGGCTTCATAATGTTGAAAGAAATTCTAACTTCTGACAATTATTGGCGAAGATACATCCGTTTGAATTTGGAAACAGAAACTTAAAACGT
Organism: Drosophila grimshawi; assembly: GCF_018153295.1. Classification (NCBI taxonomy): domain Eukaryota; kingdom Metazoa; phylum Arthropoda; class Insecta; order Diptera; family Drosophilidae; genus Drosophila; species Drosophila grimshawi. Next base: position 12,815 of record NW_025062938.1, read on the forward strand.
CAATTTCTCGAAATGACTTCGAGACTACATATTTTCAGCTTTTGATGCATAGTCAAAATATTTAAAAAGGGCTTCATAATGTTGAAAGAAATTCTAACTTCTGACAATTATTGGCGAAGATACATCCGTTTGAATTTGGAAACAGAGACTTTAAACGTTGATTTCTCGAAATGACTTCGAGACTACATATTTTCAGCTTTTAATGCAGAATCAAAATATATAAAAAGGGCTTCATAATGTTGAAAGAAATTCTAACTTCTGACAATTATTGACGAAGATACATCCGTTTGAATTTGGAAACAGAAACTTAAAACGTCAATTTCTCGAAATGACTTCGAGACTACATATTTTCAGCTTTTGATGCAGAATCAAAATATTTAAAAAGGGCTTCATAATGTTGAAAGAAATTCTAACTTCTGACAATTATTGGCGAAGATACATCCGTTTGAATTTGGAAACCGAAACTTAAAACGTCAATTTCTCGAAATGACTTCGCGACTACATATTTTCAGCTTTTGATGCAGAGTCAAAATATATAAAAAGGGCTTCATAATGTTGAAAGAAATTCTAACTTCTGACAATTATTGGCGAAGATACATCCGTTTGAATTTGGAAACAGAAACTTAAAACGTCAATTTCTCGAAATGACTTGGAGACGACATATTTTCAGCTTTTGATGCAGAATCAAAATATATAAAAAGGGCTTCATAATGTTGAAAGAAATTCTAACTTCTGACAATTATTGGCGAAGATACATCCATTTGAATTTGGAAACAGAAACTTAAAACGTCAATTTCTCGAAATGACTTCGAGACTACATATTTTCAGCTTTTGATGCAGAGTCAAAATATATAAAAAAGGGCTTCATAATGTTGAAAGAAATTCTAACTTCTGACAATTATTGGCGAAGATACATCCGTTTGAATTTGGAAACAGAAACTTAAAACGTCAATTTCTCGAAATGACTTCGAGACTACATATTTTCAGCTTTTGATGCAGATTCAAATATATAAAAAAGGGCTTCATAATGTTGAAAGAAATTCTAACTGTCTGACAATTATTGGCGAAGATACATCCGTTTGAATTTGGAAACAGAAACTTAAAACGTCAATTTCTCGAAATGACTTCGAGACTACATACTTTCAGCTTTTGATGCAGAGTCAAAATATATAAAAAGGGCTTCATAATGTTGAAAGAAATTCTAACTTCTGACAATTATTGGCGAAGATACATCCGTTTGAATTTGGAAACAGAAACTTAAAACGTCAATTTCTCGAAATGACTTCGAGACTACATATTTTCAGCTTTTGATGCAGAATCAAAATATATAAAAAGGGCTTCATAATGTTGAAAGAAATTCTAACTTCTGACAATTATTGGCGAAGATACATCCATTTGAATTTGGAAACAGAAACTTAAGACGTCAATTTCTCGAAATGACTTCAAGACTACATATTTTCAGCTTTTGATGCAGAATCAAAATATATAAAAAGGGCTTCATAATGTTGAAAGAAATTCTAACTGCTGACAATTATTGGCGAAGATACATCCGTTTGAATTTGGAAACCGAAACTTAAAACGTCAATTTCTCGAAATGACTTCGCGACTACATATTTTCAGCTTTTGATGCAGAATCAAAATATATAAAAAGGGCTTCATAATCTTGAAAGAAATTCTGACTTCTGCCAATTATTGGCGAAGATACATCCGTTTGAATTTGGAAACCGAAACTTAAAACGTCAATTTCTCGAAATGACTTCGCGACTACATATTTTCAGCTTTTGATGCAGAGTCAAAATATATAAAAAGGGCTTCATAATTTTAAAAGAAATTCTACCTTCTGACAATTATTGGCGAAGATACAACCGTTTGAATTTGGAAACAGAAACTTAAAACGTTAATTTCTCGAAATGACTTCGAGACTACATATTTTCAGCTTTTGATGCAGAGCCAAAATATATAAAGAGGGCTTCATAATGTTGAAAGAAATTCTAACTTCTGACAATTATTGGCGAAGATACATCCGTTTGAATTTGGAAACAGAAACTTAAAACGTCAATTTCTCGAAATGACTTCGAGACTACATATTTTCAGCTTTTGATGCAGAGTCAAAATATATAAAAAGGGCTTCATAATGTTGAAAGAAATTCTAACTTCTGACAATTATTGGCGAAGATACATCCGTTTGAATTTGGAAACAGAAACTTAAAACGTCAATTTCTCGAAATGACTTCGAGACTACATATTTTCAGCTTTTGATGCAGAATCAAAATATATAAAAAGGGCTTCATAATGTTGAAAGAAATTCTACCTTCTGACAATTATTTGCGAAGATACATCCGTTTGAATTTGGAAACAGAAACTTAAAACGTCGATTTCTCGAAATGACTTCAAGACTACATATTTTCAGCTTTTGATGCAGAATCAAAATATATAAAAAGGGCTTCATAATGTTGAAAGAAATTCTAACTGCTGACAATTATTGGCGAAGATACATCCGTTTGAATTTGGAAACAGAAACTTAAAACGTCAATTTCTCGAAATGACTTCGCGACTACATATTTTCAGCTTTTGATGCAGAGTCAAAATATATAAAAAGGCCTTCATAATCTTGAAAGAAATTCTGACTTCTGCCAATTATTGGCGAAGATACATCCGTTTGAATTTGGAAACAGAAACTTAAAACGTCAATTTCTCGAAATGACTTCGAGACTACATATTTTCAGCTTTTGAAGCAGAGTCAAAATATATAAAAAGGGGCTTCATAATGTTGAAAGAAATTCTAACTTCTGACAATTTATTGGCGAAGATACATCCGTTTTGAATTTGGAAACAGAAACTAAAACGTCAATTTCTCGAAATGACTTCGAGACTACATATTTTCAGCTTTTGATGCAGAGTCAAAATATATAAAAGGGGCTTCATAATGTTGAAAGAAATTCTAACTTCTGACAATTATTGGCGAAGATACATCCGTGTGAATTTGGAAACAGAGACTTTAAAGGTAGATTTCTCGAAATGACTTCGAGACTACATATTTTCAGCTTTTAATGCAGAATCAAAATATATAAAAAGGGCTTCATAATGTTGAAAGAAATTCTAACTTCTGACAATTATTGGCGAAGATACATCCATTTGAATTTGGAAACAGAAACTTAAAACGTCAATTTCTCGAAATGACTTCGAGACTACATATTTTCAGCTTTTGATGCAGAATCAAAATATTTAAAAAGGGCTTCATAATGTTGAAAGAAATTCTAACTTCTGACAATTATTGGCGAAGATACATCCGTTTGAATTTGGAAACCGAAACTTAAAACGTCAATTTCTCGAAATGACTTCGCGACTACATATTTTCAGCTTTTGATGCAGAGTCAAAATATATAAAAAGGGCTTCATAATGTTGAAAGAAATTCTAACTTCTGACAATTATTGGCGAAGATACATCCGTTTGAATTTGGAAACAGAAACTTAAAACGTCAATTTCTCGAAATGACTTGGAGACGACATATTTTCAGCTTTTGATGCAGAATCAAAATATATAAAAAGGGCTTCATAATGTTGAAAGAAATTCTAACTTCTGACAATTATTGGCGAAGATACATCCGTTTGAATTTGGAAACATAAACTTAAAACGTCAATTTCGCGCAATGACTTCGAGACTACATATTTTCAGCTTTTGATGCAGAATCAAAATATATAAAAAGGGCATGATAATGTTGAAAGAAATTCTAACTTCTGACAATTATTGGCGAAGATACATCCATTTGAATTTGGAAACAGAAACTTAAAACGTCAATTTCTCGAAATGACCTCGAGACTACATATTTTCAGCTTTTGATGCAGATTCAAAATATATAAAAAGGGCTTCATAATGTTGAAAGAAATTCTAACTTCTGACAATTATTGGCGAAGATACATCCGTTTGAATTTGGAAACAGAAACTTAAAACGTCAATTTCTCGAAATGACTTCGAGACTACATATTTTCAGCTTTTGATGCAGGGTCAAAATATATAAAAAGGGCTTCATAATGTTGAAAGAAATTCTAACTTCTGACAATTATTGGCGAAGATACATCCGTTTGAATTTGGAAACAGAAACTTAAAACGTCAATTTCTCGAAATGACTTCGAGACTACATATTTTCAGCTTTTGATGCAGAATCAAAATATATAAAAAGGGCTTAATAATGTTGAAAGAAATTCTAACTTCTGACAATTATTGGCGAAGATACATCCGTTTGAATTTGGAAACAGAAACTTAAAACGTCAATTTCTCGAAATGACTTCGCGACTACATATTTTCAGCTTTTGATGCAGGGTCAAAATATATAAAAAGGGCTAATGTTGAAAGAAATTCTAACTTCTGACAATTATTGGCGAAGATACATCCGTTTGAATTTGGAATCAGAGACTTTAAACGTTGATTTCTCGAAAAGACTTCGAGACTACATATTTTCAGCTTTTAATGCAGAATCAAAATATATAAAAAGGGCTTCATAATGTTGAAAGAAATTCTAACTTCTGACAATTATTGACGAAGATACATCCGTTTGAATTTGGAAACAGAAACTTAAAACGTCAATTTCTCGAAATGACTTCGAGACTACATATTTTCAGCTTTTGATGCAGAATCAAAATATTTAAAAAAGGCTTCATAATGTTGAAAGAAATTCTAACATCTGACAATTATTGGCGAAGATACATCCGTTTGAATTTGGAAACCGAAACTTAAACGTCATTTCTCGAAATGACTTCGCGACTACATATTTTCAGCTTCTGATGCAGAGTCAAAATATATAAAAAGGGCTTCATAATGTTGAAAGAAACTGTAGCTTCTGACAATTATTGGCGAAGATACATCCGTTTGAATTTGGGAAAATAAACTTAAAACCCCAATTTCCCGAAATGCCTTCGAGACTACATATTTTCAGCTTTTGATGCACAGTCAAAATATATAAAAAGGGCTTCATAATGTTGAAAGAAATTCTAACTTCTGACAATTATTGGCGAAGATACATCCGTTTGAATTTGGAAAAATAAACTTAAAACCCCAATTTCCCGAAATGCCTTCGAGACTACATATTTTCAGCTTTTGATGCACAGTCAAAATATATAATAAGGGCTTTATAACGTTGAAAGAAATTCTAACTTCTGACAATTATTGGCGAAAATACATCCGGTTGAATTTGGAAACAGAAACTTAAAACGTCAATTTCTCGAAATGACTTCGAGACTACATATTTTCAGCTTTTGATGCAGAATCAAAATATATAAAAAGGGCTTCATAATGTTGAAAGAAATTCTAACTTCTGACAATTATTGGCGAAGATACATCCGTTTGAATTTGGAAACAGAAACTTAAAACGTCGATTTCTCGAAATGACTTCAAGACTACATATTTTCAGCTTTTGATGCAGAGTCAAAATATATAAAAAGGGCTTCATAATGTTGAAAGAAATTCTGACTTCTGACAATTATTGGCGAAGATACATCCGTTTGAATTTGGAAACAGAAACTTAAAACGTCAATTTCTCGAAATGACTTTGAGACTACATATTTTCAGCTTTTGATGCAGGGTCAAAATATATAAAAAGGGCTAATGTTGAAAGAAATTCTAACTTCTGACAATTATTGGCGAAGATACATCCATTTGAATTTGGAAACAGAAACTTAAAACGTCAATTTCTCGAAATGACTTCGAGACTACATACTTTCAGCTTTTGATGCAGGGTCAAAATATATAAAAAGGGCTTCATAATGTTGAAAGAAATTCTAACTTCTGACAATTATTGGCGAAGATACATCCGTTTGAATTTGGAAACAGAAACTTAAAACGTCAATTTCTCGAAATGACTTCGAGACTACATATTTTCAGCTTTTGATGCAGAGTCAAAATATATAAAAAGGGCTTCATAATGTTGAAAGAAATTCTAACTTCTGACAATTATTGGCGAAGATACATCCGTTTGAATTTGGAAACAGAAACTTAAAACGCCAATATCTCGAAATGACTTCGAGACTACATATTTTCAGCTTTTGATGCAGAATCAAAATATATAAAAAGGGCTTCATAATGTTGAAAGAAATTCTAACTTCTGACAATTATTGGCGAAGACACATCCGTTTGAATTTGGAAACAGAAACTTAAAACGTCAATTTCTCGAAATGACTTCGAGACTACATATTTTCAGCTTTTGATGCAGAGTCAAAATATATAAAAAGGGCTTCATAATGTTGAAAGAAATTCTGACTTCTGCCAATTATTGGCGAAGATACATCCGTTTGAATTTGGAAACCGAAACTTAAAACGTCAATTTCTCGAAATGACTTCGCGACTACCTATTTTCAGCTTTTGATGCAGAGTCAAAATATATAAAAAGGGCTTCATAATGTTGAAAGAAATTCTAACTTCTGACAATTATTGGCGAAGATACATCCGTTTGAATTTGGAAACAGAAACTTAAAACGTCAATTTCTCGAAATGACTTCGAGACTACATATTTTCAGCTTTTGATGCATAGTCAAAATATATAAAGAGGGCTTCATAATGTTGAAAGAAATTCTAACTTCTGACAATTATTGGCGAAGATACATCCGTTTGAATTTGGAAACAGAAACTTAAAACGTCAATTTCTCGAAATGACTTATAGACTGCATATTTTCAGCTTTTGATGCAGAGTCAAAATATATAAAAAGGGCTTCATAATGTTGAAAGAAATTCTGACTTCTGCCAATTATTGGCGAAGATACATCCGTTTGAATTTGGAAACCGAAACTTAAAACGTCAATTTCTCGAAATGACTTCGCGACTACCTATTTTCAGCTTTTGATGCAGAGTCAAAATATATAAAAAGGCCTTCATAATCTTGAAAGAAATTCTGACTTCTGCCAATTATTGGCGAAGATACATCCGTTTGAATTTGGAAACCGAAACTTAAAACGTCAATTTCTCGAAATGACTTCGCGACTACATATTTTCAGCTTTTGATGCAGAGTCAAAATATATAAAAAGGGCTTCATAATGTTGAAAGAAATTCTAACTTCTGACAATTATTGGCGAAGATACATCCGTTTGAATTTGGAAACAGAAACTTAAAACGTCAATTTCTCGAAATGACTTCGAGACTACATATTTTCAGCTTTTGATGCATAGCCAAAATATATAAAAAGGGCTTCATAATGTTGAAAGAAATTCTAACTTCTGACAATTATTGGCGAAGATACATCCGTTTGAATTTGGAAACCGAAACTTAAAACGTCAATTTCTCGAAATGACTTCGCGACTACATATTTTCAGCTTTTGATGCAGAGTCAAAATATATAAAAAGGGCTTCATAATGTTGAAAGAAATTCTAACTTCTGACAATTATTGGCGAAGATACATCCGTTTGAATTTGGAAACAGAAACTTAAAACGTCAATTTCTCGAAATGACTTCAAGACTACATATTTTCAGCTTTTGATGCAGAATCAAAATATATAAAAAGGGCTTCATAATGTTGAAAGAAATTCTAACTTCTGACAATTATTGGCGAAGATACATCCGTTTGAATTTGGAAACAGAAACTTAAAACGTCAATTTCGCGCAATGACTTCGAGACTACATATTTTCAGCTTTTGATGCAGAATCAAAATATATAAAAAGGGCATGATAATGTTGAAAGAAATTCTAACTTCTGACAATTATTGGCGAAGATACATCCGTTTGAATTTGGAAACCGAAACTTAAAACGTCAATTTCTCGAAATGACTTCGCGACTACATATTTTCAGCTTTTGATGCAGAGTCAAAATATATAAAAAGGGCTTCATAATGTTGAAAGAAATTCTAACTTCTGACAATTATTGGCGAAGATACATCCGTTTGAATTTGGAAACAGAAACTTAAAACGTCAATTTCTCGAAATGACTTCGAGACTACATATTTTCAGCTTTTGATGCATAGCCAAAATATATAAAAAGGGCTTCATAATGTTGAAAGAAATGCTAACTTCTGACAATTATTGGCGAAGATACATCCGTTTGAATTTGGAAACCGAAACTTAAAACGTCAATTTCTCGAAATGACTTCGCGACTACATATTTTCAGCTTTTGATGCAGAGTCAAAATATATAAAAAGGGCTTCATAATGTTGAAAGAAATTCTAACTTCTGACAATTATTGGCGAAGATACATCCGTTTGAATTTGGAAACAGAAACTTAAAACGTCAATTTCTCGAAATGACTTCAAGACTACATATTTTCAGCTTTTGATGCAGAATCAAAATATATAAAAAGGGCTTCATAATGTTGAAAGAAATTCTAACTTCTGACAATTATTGGCGAAGATACATCCGTTTGAATTTGGAAACAGAAACTTAAAACGTCAATTTCGCGCAATGACTTCGAGACTACATATTTTCAGCTTTTGATGCAGAATCAAAATATATAAAAAGGGCATGATAATGTTGAAAGAAATTCTAACTTCTGACAATTATTGGCGAAGATACATCCGTTTGAATTTGGAAACCGAAACTTAAAACGTCAATTTCTCGAAATGACTTCGCGACTACATATTTTCAGCTTTTGATGCAGAGTCAAAATATATAAAAAGGGCTTCATAATGTTGAAAGAAATTCTAACTTCTGACAATTATTGGCGAAGATACATCCGTTTGAATTTGGAAACAGAAACTTAAAACGTCAATTTCTCGAAATGACTTGGAGACGACATATTTTCAGCTTTTGATGCAGAATCAAAATATATAAAAAGGGCTTCATAATGTTGAAAGAAATTCTAACTTCTGACAATTATTGGCGAAGATACATCCGTTTGAATTTGGAAACAGAAACTTAAAACGTCAATTTCGCGCAATGACTTCGAGACTACATATTTTCAGCTTTTGATGCAGAATCAAAATATATAAAAAAGGGCATGATAATGTTGAAAGAAATTCTAACTTCTGACAATTATTGGCGAAGATACATCCATTTGAATTTGGAAACAGAAACTTAAAACGTCAATTTCTCGAAATGACTTCGAGACTACATATTTTCAGCTTTTGATGCAGGGTCAAAATATATAAAAAGGGCTTCATAATGTTGAAAGAAATTCTAACTTCTGACAATTATTGGCGAAGATACATCCGTTTGAATTTGGAAACAGAAACTTAAAACGTCAATTTCTCGAAATGACTTCGAGACTACATATTTTCAGCTTTTGATGCAGAATCAAAATATATAAAAAGGGCTTAATAATGTTGAAAGAAATTCTAACTTCTGACAATTATTGGCGAAGATACATCCGTTTGAATTTGGAAACAGAAACTTAAAACGTCAATTTCTCGAAATGACTTCAAGACTACATATTTTCAGCTTTTAATGCAGAATCAAAATATATAAAAAGGGCTTCATAATGTTGAAAGAAATTCTAACTTCTGACAATTATTGACGAAGATACATCCGTTTGAATTTGGAAACAGAAACTTAAAACGTCAATTTCTCGAAATGACTTCGAGACTACATACTTTCAGCTTTTGATGCAGGGTCAAAATATATAAAAAGGGCTTCATAATGTTGAAAGAAATTCTAACTTCTGACAATTATTGGCGAAGATACATCCGTTTGAATTTGGAAACCGAAACTTAAAACGTCAATTTCTCGAAATGACTTCGAGACTACATATTTTCAGCTTTTGATGCAGATTCAAAATATATAAAAGGGCTTCATAATGTTGAAAGAAATTCTAACTTCTGACAATTATTGGCGAAGATACATCCGTTTGAATTTGGAAACAGAAACTTAAAACGTCAATTTCTCGAAATGACTTCGAGACTACATACTTTCAGCTTTTGATGCAGAGTCAAAATATATAAAAAGGGCTTCATAATGTTGAAAGAAATTCTAACTTCTGACAATTATTGGCGAAGATACATCCGTTTGAATTTGGAAACAGAAACTTAAAACGTCAATTTCTCGAAATGACTTCGAGACTACATATTTTCAGCTTTTGATGCAGGGTCAAAATATATAATAAGGGCTAATGTTGAAAGAAATTCTAACTTCTGACAATTATTGGCGAAGATACATCCATTTGAATTTGGAAACAGAAACTTAAAACGTCAATTTCTCGAAATGACTTCGAGACTACATATTTTCAGCTTTTGATGCAGAGTCAAAATATATAAAAAGGGCTTCATAATGTTGAAAGAAATTCTAACTTCTGACAATTATTGGCGAAGATACATCCGTTTGAATTTGGAAACAGAAACTTAAAACGTCAATTTCTCGAAATGACTTCGAGACTACATATTTTCAGCTTTTGATGCAGATTCAAAATATATAAAAAGGGCTTCATAATGTTGAAAGAAATTCTAACTTCTGACAATTATTGGCGAAGATACATCCGTTTGAATTTGGAAACAGAAACTTAAAACGTCAATTTCTCGAAATGACTTCGAGACTACATACTTTCAGCTTTTGATGCAGGGTCAAAATATATAAAAAGGGCTTCATAATGTTGAAAGAAATTCTAACTTCTGACAATTATTGGCGAAGATACATCCGTTTGAATTTGGAAACAGAAACTTAAAACGTCAATTTCTCGAAATGACTTCGAGACTACATATTTTCAGCTTTTGATGCAGAATCAAAATATATAAAAAGGGCTTCATAATGTTGAAAGAAATTCTAACTTCTGACAATTATTGGCGAAGATACATCCGTTTGAATTTGGAAACAGAAACTTAAAACGCCAATATCTCGAAATGACTTCAAGACTACATATTTTCAGCTTTTGATGCAGAATCAAAATATATAAAAAGGGCTTCATAATGTTGAAAGAAATTCTAACTGCTGACAATTATTGGCGAAGATACATCCGTTTGAATTTGGAAACCGAAACTTAAAACGTCAATTTCTCGAAATGACTTCGCGACTACATATTTTCAGCTTTTGATGCAGAGTCAAAATATATAAAAAGGGCTTCATAATCTTGAAAGAAATTCTGACTTCTGCCAATTATTGGCGAAGATACATCCGTTTGAATTTGGAAACCGAAACTTAAAACGTCAATTTCTCGAAATGACTTCGCGACTACATATTTTCAGCTTTTGATGCAGAGTCAAAATATATAAAAAGGGCTTCATAATGTTGAAAGAAATTCTAACTTCTGACAATTATTGGCGAAGATACATCCGTTTGAATTTGGAAACAGAAACTTAAAACGTCAATTTCTCGAAATGACTTCGAGACTACATATTTTCAGCTTTTGATGCATAGCCAAAATATATAAAGAGGGCTTCATAATGTTGAAAGAAATTCTAACTTCTGACAATTATTGGCGAAGATACATCCGTTTGAATTTGGAAACAGAAACTTAAAACGTCAATTTCGCGCAATGACTTCGAGACTACATATTTTCAGCTTTTGATGCAGAGTCAAAATATATAAAAAGGGCTTCATAATGTTGAAAGAAATTCTAACTTCTGACAATTATTGGCGAAGATACATCCGTTTGAATTTGGAAACAGAAACTTAAAACGTCAATTTCTCGAAATGACTTTGAGACTACATATTTTCAGCTTTTGATGCAGAATCAAAATATATAAAAAGGGCTTCATAATGTTGAAAGAAATTCTAACTTCTGACAATGATTGGCGAAGATACATCCGTTTGAATTTGGAAACAGAAACTTAAAACGTCGATTTCTCGAAATGACTTCAATACTACATATTTTCAGCTTTTGATGCAGAATCAAAATATATAAAAAGGGCTTCATAATGTTGAAAGAAATTCTAACTTCTGACAATTATTGGCGAAGATACATCCGTTTGAATTTGGAAACAGAAACTTAAAACGTCAATTTCTCGAAATGACTTCGAGACTACATATTTTCAGCTTTTAATGCAGAATCAAAATATATAAAAAGGGCTTCATAATGTTGAAAGAAATTCTAACTTCTGACAATTATTGACGAAGATACATCCGTTTGAATTTGGAAACAGAAACTTAAAACGTCAATTTCTCGAAATGACTTCGAGACTACATATTTTCAGCTTTTGATGCAGAATCAAAATATATAAAAAGGGCATGATAATGTTGAAAGAAATTCTAACTTCTGACAATTATTGGCGAAGATACATCCGTTTGAATTTGGAAACAGAAACTTAAAACGTCAATTTCTCGAAATGACTTCGAGACTACATATTTTCAGCTTTTGATGCAGAGTCAAAATATATAAAAAGGGCTTCATAATGTTGAAAGAAATTCTAACTTCTGACAATTATTGGCGAAGATACATCCGTTTGAATTTGGAAACAGAAACTTAAAACGTCAATTTCTCGAAATGACTTCGAGACTACATATTTTCAGCTTTTGATGCAGATTCAAAATATATAAAAAGGGCTTCATAATGTTGAAAGAAATTCTAACTTCTGACAATTATTGGCGAATATACATCCGTTTGAATTTGGAAACAGAAACTTAAAACGTCAATTTCTCGAAATGACTTCGAGACTACATATTTTCAGCTTTTGATGCAGAGTCAAAATATATAAGAAGGGCTTCATAATGTTGAAAGAAATTCTAACTTCTGACAATTATTGGCGAAGATACATCCGTTTGAATTTGGAAACAGAAACTTAAAACGTCAATTTCTCGAAATGACTTCGAGACTACATATTTTCAGCTTTTGATGCAGAATCAAAATATATAAAAAGGGCTTAATAATGTTGAAAGAAATTCTAACTTCTGACAATTATTGGCGAAGATACATCCGTTTGAATTTGGAAACAGAAACTTAAAACGTCGATTTCTCGAAATGACTTCAAGACTACATATTTTCAGCTTTTGATGCAGAGTCAAAATATATAAAAAGGGCTTCATAATGTTGAAAGAAATTCTAACTTCTGACAATTATTGGCGAAGATACATCCGTTTGAATTTGGAAACAGAAACTTAAAACGTCAATTTCTCGAAATGACTTCGAGACTACATATTTTCAGCTTTTGATGCAGGGTCAAAATATATAAAAAGGGCTAATGTTGAAAGAAATTCTAACTTCTGACAATTATTGGCGAAGATACATCCGTTTGAATTTGGAAACAGAAACTTAAAACGTCAATTTCTCGAAATGACTTCGAGACTACATATTTTCAGCTTTTGATGCAGGGTCAAAATATATAAAAAGGGCTTCATAATGTTGAAAGAAATTCTAACTTCTGACAATTATTGGCGAAGATACATCCGTTTGAATTTGGAAACAGAAACTTAAAACGTCAATTTCTCGAAATGACTTCGAGACTACATATTTTCAGCTTTTGATGCAGAATCAAAATATATAAAAAGGGCTTCATAATGTTGAAAGAAATTCTAACTTCTGGCAATTATTGGCGAAGATACATCCGTTTGAATTTGGAAACAGAAACTTAAAACGTCGATTTCTCGAAATGACTTCGAGACTACATATTTTCAGCTTTTGATGCAGAATCAAAATATATAAAAAGGGCTTCATAATGTTGACAGAAATTTTAACTTCTGACAATTATTGGCGAAGATACATCCGTTTGAATTTGGAAACAGAAACTTAAAACGTCAATTTCTCGAAATGACTTCGAGACTACATATTTTCAGCTTTTGATGCAGAATCAAAATATTTAAAAAGGGCTTCATAATGTTGAAAGAAATTCTAACTTCTGACAATTATTGGCGAAGATACATCCGTTTGAATTTGGAAACCGAAACTTAAAACGTCAACTTCTCGAAATGACTTCGCGACTACATATTTTCAGCTTTTGATGCAGAGTCAAAATATATAAAAAGGGCTTCATAATGTTGAAAGAAATTCTAACTTCTGACAATTATTGGCGAAGATACATCCGTTTGAATTTGGAAACAGAAACTTAAAACGTCAATTTCTCGAAATGACTTGGAGACTACATATTTTCAGCTTTTGATGCAGAATCAAAATATATAAAAAGGGCTTCATAATGTTGAAAGAAATTCTAACTTCTGACAATTATTGGCGAAGATACATCCGTTTGAATTTGGAAACCGAAACTTAAAACGTCAACTTCTCGAAATGACTTCGCGACTACATATTTTCAGCTTTTGATGCAGAGTCAAAATATATAAAAAGGGCTTCATAATGTTGAAAGAAATTCTAACTTCTGACAATTATTGGCGAAGATACATCCGTTTGAATTTGGAAACAGAAACTTAAAACGTCAATTTCTCGAAATGACTTCGAGACTACATATTTTCAGCTTTTGATGCAGAGTCAAAATATATAAAAAGGGCTTCATAATGTTGAAAGAAATTCTAACTTCTGACAATTATTGGCGGAAGATACATCCGTTTGAATTTGGAAACAGAATCTTAAAACGTCAATTTCTCGAAATGAATTCGAGACTACATATTTTCAGCTTTTGATGCAGAGTCAAAATATATAAAAAGGGCTTCATAATGTTGAAAGAAATTCTAACTTCTGACAATTATTGGCGAAGATACATCCGTTTGAATTTGGAAACCGAAACTTAAAACGTCGATTTCTCGAAATGACTTCAAGACTACATATTTTCAGCTTTTGATGCAGAGTCAAAATATATAAAAAGGGCTTCATAATGTTGAAAGAAATTCTAACTTCTGACAATTATTGGCGAAGATACATCCGTTTGAATTTGGAAACAGAAACTTAAAACGTCAATTTCTCGAAATGACTTCGAGACTACATATTTTCAGCTTTTGATGCAGAATCAAAATATATAAAAGGGCTTCATAATGTTGAAAGAAATTCTAACTTCTGACAATTATTGGCGAAGATACATCCGTTTGAATTTGGAAACCGAAACTTAAAACGTCGATTTCTCGAAATGACTTCAAGACTACATATTTTCAGCTTTTGATGCAGAGTCAAAATATATAAAAAGGGCTTCATAATGTTGAAAGAAATTCTAACTTCTGACAATTATTGGCGAAGATACATCCGTTTGAATTTGGAAACAGAAACTTAAAACGTCAATTTCTCGAAATGAATTCGAGACTACATATTTTCAGCTTTTGATGCAGGGTCAAAATATATAAAAAGGGCTTCATAATGTTGAAAGAAATTCTAACTTCTGACAATTATTGGCGAAGATACATCCGTTTGAATTTGGAAACAGAAACTTAAAACGTCAATTTCGCGAAATGACTTCGAGACTACATATTTTCAGCTTTTGATGCAGAATCAAAATATATAAAAAGGGCTTCATAATGTTGAAAGAAATTCTAACTTCTGACAATTATTGGCGAAGATACATCCGTTTGAATTTGGAAACAGAAACTTAAAACGTCAATTTCTCGAAATGACTTCGAGACTACATATTTTCAGCTTTTGATGCATAGTCAAAATATATGAAAAAGGCTTCATAATGTTGAAGGAAATTCTGACTTCTGACAATTATTGGCGAAGATACATCCGTTTGAATTTGGGAAAATAAACTTAAAACGTCAATTTCTCGAAATGACTTCGAGACTACATGTTTTCAGCTTTCGATGCAGAATCAAAATATATAAAAAGGGCTTCATAATTTTGCAAGAAATTCTAACTTCTGACAATTATTGGCGAAGATACATCCGTTTGAATTTGGAAACAGAAACTTAAAAACGTCAATTTCTCAAAATGACTTCGAGACTACATATTTTCAGCTTTTGAAGCAGAGTCAAAATATATAAAAAGGGCTTCATAATGTTGAAAGAAATTCTAACTTCGGACAATTATTGGCGAAGATACATCCGTTTGAATTTGGAAACAGAAACTTAAAACGTCAATTTCTCGAAATGACTTCGAGACTACATATTTTCAGCTTTTGATGCAGGGTGAAAATATATAAAAAGGGCTTCATAATGTTGAAAGAAATTCTAACTTCTGACAATTATTGGCGAAGATACATCCGTTTGTATTTGGAAACAGAAACTTAAAACGTCAATTTCTCGAAATGACTTCGAGACTACATATTTTCAGCTTTTGATGCAGAATCAAAATATATAAAAAGGGCTTCATAATGTTGAAAGAAATTCTAACTTCTGACAATTATTGGCGAAGATACATCCGTTTGAATTTGGAAACAGAAACTTAAAACGTCAATTTCTCGAAATGACTTCGAGACTACATATTTTCAGCTTTTGATGCAGAATCAAAATATATAAAAAGGGCTTCATAATGTTGAAAGAAATTCTAACTTCTGACAATTATTGGCGAAGATACATCCGTTTGAATTTGGAAACAGAAACTTAAAACGTCAATTTCTCGAAATGACTTCAAGACTACATGTTTTCAGCTTTTGATGCAGAGTCAAAATATATAAAAAGGGCTTCATAATGTTGAAAGAAATTCTAACTTCTGACAATTATTGGCGAAGATACATCCGTTTGAATTTGGAAACAGAAACTTAAAACGTCAATTTCTCGAAATGACTTCGAGACTACATATTTTCAGCTTTTGATGCAGAGTCAAAATATATAAAAAGGGCTTCATAATGTTGAAAGAAATTCTAACTTCTGACACTTATTGGCGAAGATACATCCGTTTGAATTTGGAAACAGAAACTTAAAACGTCAATTTCGCGAAATGACTTCGAGACTACATATTTTCAGCTTTTGATGCAGAATCAAAATATATAAAAAGGGCTTCATAATGTTGAAAGAAATTCTAACTTCTGACAATTATTGGCGAAGATACATCCGTTTGAATTTGGAAACAGAAACTTAAAACGTCAATTTCTCGAAATGACTTCGAGACTACATATTTTCAGCTTTTGATGCATAGTCAAAATATATAAAGAGGGCTTCATAATGTTGAAAGAAATTCTAACTTCTGACAATTATTGGCGAAGATACATCCGTTTGAATTTGGAAACAGAAACTTAAAACGTCAATTTCTCGAAATGACTTCGAGACTACATATTTTCAGCTTTTGATGCAGAATCAAAATATATAAAAGGGCTTCATAATGTTGAAAGAAATTCTAGCTTCTGACAATTATTGGCGAAGATACATCCGTTTGAATTTGGAAACAGAAACTTAAAACGTCAATTTCTCGAAATGACTTCGAGACTACATATTTTCAGCTTTTGATGCAGAATCAAAATATATAAAAGGGCTTCATAATGTTGAAAGAAATTCTAACTTCTGACAATTATTGGCGAAGATACATCCGTTTGAATTTGGAAACAGAAACTTAAAACGTCGATTTCTCGAAATGACTTCAAGACTACATATTTTCAGCTTTTGATGCAGAGTCAAAATATATAAAAAGGGCTTCATAATGTTGAAAGAAA
The DNA here is from genome assembly GCF_018153295.1 of Drosophila grimshawi. Lineage (NCBI taxonomy): Eukaryota > Metazoa > Arthropoda > Insecta > Diptera > Drosophilidae > Drosophila > Drosophila grimshawi. The sequence goes on from NW_025062938.1 coordinate 30,113, forward strand.
TTCTAACTTCTGACAATTATTGGCGAAGATACATCCGTTTGAATTTGGAAACAGAAACTTAAAACGTCAATTTCTCGAAATGACTTCGAGACTACATATTTTCAGCTTTTGATGCAGGGTCAAAATATATAAAAAGGGCTTCATAATGTTGAAAGAAATTCTAACTTCTGACAATTATTGGCGAAGATACATCCGTTTGAATTTGGAAACAGAAACTTAAAACGTCAATTTCTCGAAATGACTTCGAGACTACATATTTTCAGCTTTTGATGCAGAATCAAAATATATAAAAAGGGCTTCATAATGTTGAAAGAAATTCTAACTTCTGACAATTATTTGCGAAGATACATCCGTTTGAATTTGGAAACAGAAACTTAAAACGTCAATTTCTCGAAATGACTTCGAGACTACATATTTTCAGCTTTTGATGCAGAGTCAAAATATATAAAAAGGGCTTCATAATGTTGAAAGAAATTCTAACTTCTGACAATTATTGGCGAAGATACATCCGTTTGAATTTGGGAAAATAAACTTAAAACGTCAGTTTCTCGAAATGACTTCGAGACTACATGTTTTCAGCTTTCGATGCAGAATCAAAATATATAAAAAGGGCTTCATAATTTTGCAAGAAATTCTAACTTCTGACAATTATTGGCGAAGATACATCCGTTTGAATTTGGAAACAGAAACTTAAAACGTCAATTTCTCAAAATGACTTCGAGACTACATATTTTCAGCTTTTAATGCAGAGTCAAAATATATAAAAAGGGCTTCATAATGTTGAAAGAAATTCTAACTTCTGACAATTATTGGCGAAGATACATCCGTTTGAATTTGGAAACAGAAACTTAAAACGTCAATTTCTCGAAATGACTTCGAGACTACATATTTTCAGCTTTTGATGCAGGGTGAAAATATATAAAAAGGGCTTCATAATGTTGAAAGAAATTCTAACTTCTGACAATTATTGGCGAAGATACATCCGTTTGTATTTGGAAACAGAAACTTAAAACGTCAATTTCTCGAAATGACTTCGAGACTACATATTTTCAGCTTTTGATGCAGAATCAAAATATATAAAAAGGGCTTCATAATGTTGAAAGAAATTCTAACTTCTGACAATTATTGGCGAAGATACATCCGTTTGAATTTGGAAACAGAAACTTAAAACGTCAATTTCTCGAAATGACTTCGAGACTACATATTTTCAGCTTTTGATGCAGAATCAAAATATATAAAAAGGGCTTCATAATGTTGAAAGAAATTCTAACTTCTGACAATTATTGGCGAAGATACATCCGTTTGAATTTGGAAACAGAAACTTAAAACGTCGATTTCTCGAAATGACTTCAAGACTACATGTTTTCAGCTTTTGATGCAGAGTCAAAATATATAAAAAGGGCTTCATAATGTTGAAAGAAATTCTAACTTCTGACAATTATTGGCGAAGATACATCCGTTTGAATTTGGAAACAGAAACTTAAAACGTCAATTTCTCGAAATGACTTCGAGACTACATATTTTCAGCTTTTGATGCAGAGTCAAAATATATACAAAGGGCTTCATAATGTTGAAAGAAATTCTAACTTCTGACACTTATTGGCGAAGATACATCCGTTTGAATTTGGAAACAGAAACTTAAAACGTCAATTTCTCGAATTGACTTCAAGACTACATATTTTCAGCTTTTGATGCAGAATCAAAATATATAAAAAGGGCTTCATAATGTTGAAAGAAATTCTAACTTCTGACAATTATTGGCGAAGATACATCCGTTTGAATTTGGAAACAGAAACTTAAAACGTCAATTTCTCGAAATGACTTCGAGACTACATATTTTCAGCTTTTGATGCAGAGTCAAAATATATAAAGAGGGCTTCATAATGTTGCAAGAAATTTTAACTTCTGACAATTATTGGCGAAGATACATCCGTTTGAATTTGGAAACAGAAACTTAAAACGTCAATTTCTCGAAATGACTTCGAGACTACATATTTTCAGCTTTTGATGCAGGGTCAAAATATATAAAAAGGGCTTCATAATGTTGAAAGAAATTCTAACTTCTGACAATTATTGGCGAAGATACATCCGTTTGAATTTGGAAACAGAAACTTAAAACGTCAATTTCTCGAAATGACTTCGAGACTACATATTTTCAGCTTTTGATGCAGAATCAAAATATATAAAAAGGGCTTCATAATGTTGAAAGAAATTCTAACTTCTGACAATTATTGGCGAAGATACATCCGTTTGAATTTGGAAACAGAAACTTAAAACGTCAATTTCTCGAAATGACTTCGAGACTACATATTTTCAGCTTTTGATGCAGAATCAAAATATATAAAAAGGGCTTCATAATGTTGAAAGAAATTCTAACTTCTGACAATTATTGGCGAAGATACATCCGTTTGAATTTGGAAACAGAAACTTAAAACGTCGATTTCTCGAAATGACTTCAAGACTACATATTTTCAGCTTTTGATGCAGAGTCAAAATATATAAAAAGGGCTTCATAATGTTGAAAGAAATTCTAACTTCTGACAATTATTGGCGAAGATACATCCGTTTGAATTTGGAAACAGAAACTTAAAACGTCAATTTCTCGAAATGACTTCGAGACTACATATTTTCAGCTTTTGATGCAGGGTCAAAATATATAAAAAGGGCTTCATAATGTTGAAAGAAATTCTAACTTCTGACAATTATTGGCGAAGATACATCCGTTTGAATTTGGAAACAGAAACTTAAAACGTCAATTTCTCGAAATGACTTCGAGACTACATATTTTCAGCTTTTGATGCATAGTCAAAATATATAAAGAGGGCTTCATAATGTTGAAAGAAATTCTAACTTCTGACAATTATTGGCGAAGATACATCCGTTTGAATTTGGAAACAGAAACTTAAAACGTCAATTTCTCGAAATGACTTCGAGACTACATATTTTCAGCTTTTGATGCAGGGTGAAAATGTATAAAAAGGGCTTCATAATGTTGAAAGAAATTCTAACTTCTGACAATTATTGGCGAAGATACATCCGTTTGTATTTGGAAACAGAAACTTAAAACGTCAATTTCTCGAAATGACTTCGAGACTACATATTTTCAGCTTTTGATGCAGAATCAAAATATATAAAAAGGGCTTCATAATGTTGAAAGAAATTCTAACTTCTGACAATTATTGGCGAAGATACATCCGTTTGAATTTGGAAACAGAAACTTAAAACGTCAATTTCTCGAAATGACTTCGAGACTACATATTTTCAGCTTTTGATGCATAGTCAAAATATATAAAAAGGGCTTCATAATGTTGAAAGAAATTCTAACTTCTGACAATTATTGGCGAAGATACATCCGTTTGAATTTGGAAACAGAAACTTAAAACGTCGATTTCTCGAAATGACTTCAAGACTACATATTTTCAGCTTTTGATGCAGAGTCAAAATATATAAAAAGGGCTTCATAATGTTGAAAGAAATTCTAACTTCTGACAATTATTGGCGAAGATACATCCGTTTGAATTTGGAAACAGAAACTTAAAACGTCAATATCTCGAAATGACTTCGAGACTACATATTTTCAGCTTTTGATGCAGAGTCAAAATATATAAAAAGGGCTTCATAATGTTGAAAGAAATTCTGACTTCTGCCAATTATTGGCGAAGATACATCCGTTTGAATTTGGAAACAGATACTTAAAACGTCAATTTCTCCAAATGACTTCGAGACTACATATTTTCAGCTTTTGATGCAGAGTCAAAATATATAAAAAGGGCTTCATAATGTTGAAAGAAATTCTAACTTCTGACACTTATTGGCGAAGATACATCCGTTTGAATTTGGAAACAGAAACTTAAAACGTCAATTTCTCGAAATGACTTCGAGACTACATATTTTCAGCTTTTGATGCAGAGTCAAAATATATAAAAAGAACTTCATAATGTTGAAAGAAATTCTGACTTCTGCCGATTATTGGCGAAGATACATCCGTTTGAATTTGGAAACAGATACTTAAAACGTCAATTTCTCGAAATGACTTCGCGACTACATATTTTCAGCTTTTGATGCAGAGTCAAAATATATAAAAAGGGCTTCATAATGTTGAAAGAAATTCTAACTTCTGACAATTATTGGCGAAGATACATCCGTTTGAATTTGGAAACAGAAACTTAAAACGTCAATTTCTCGAAATGACTTCGAGACTACATATTTTCAGCTTTTGATGCAGGGTCAAAATATATAAAAAGGGCTTCATAATGTTGAAAGAAATTCTAACTTCTGACAATTATTGGCGAAGATACATCCGTTTGAATTTGGAAACAGAAACTTAAAACGTCAATTTCTCGAAATGACTTCGAGACTACATATTTTCAGCTTTTGATGCAGAATCAAAATATATAAAAAGGGCTTCATAATGTTGAAAGAAATTCTAACTTCTGACAATTATTGGCGAAGATACATCCGTTTGAATTTGGAAACAGAAACTTAAAACGTCAATTTCTCGAAATGACTTCGAGACTACATATTTTCAGCTTTTGATGCAGAATCAAAATATATAAAAAGGGCTTCATAATGTTGAAAGAAATTCTAACTTCTGACAATTATTGGCGAAGATACATCCGTTTGAATTTGGAAACAGAAACTTAAAACGTCGATTTCTCGAAATGACTTCAAGACTACATATTTTCAGCTTTTGATGCAGAGTCAAAATATATAAAAAGGGCTTCATAATGTTGAAAGAAATTCTAACTTCTGACAATTATTGGCGAAGATACATCCGTTTGAATTTGGAAACAGAAACTTAAAACGTCAATTTCTCGAAATGACTTCGAGACTACATATTTTCAGCTTTTGATGCAGGGTCAAAATATATAAAAAGGGCTTCATAATGTTGAAAGAAATTCTAACTTCTGACAATTATTGGCGAAGATACATCCGTTTGAATTTGGAAACAGAAACTTAAAACGTCAATTTCTCGAAATGACTTCGAGACTACATATTTTCAGCTTTTGATGCATAGTCAAAATATATAAAGAGGGCTTCATAATGTTGAAAGAACTTCTAACTTCTGACAATTATTGGCGAAGATACATCCGTTTGAATTTGGAAACAGAAACTTAAAACGTCAATTTCTCGAAATGACTTCGAGACTACATATTTTCAGCTTTTGATGCAGGGTGAAAATGTATAAAAAGGGCTTCATAATGTTGAAAGAAATTCTAACTTCTGACAATTATTGGCGAAGATACATCCGTTTGTATTTGGAAACAGAAACTTAAAACGTCAATTTCTCGAAATGACTTCGAGACTACATATTTTCAGCTTTTGATGCAGAATCAAAATATATAAAAAGGGCTTCATAATGTTGAAAGAAATTCTAACTTCTGACAATTATTGGCGAAGATACATCCGTTTGAATTTGGAAACAGAAACTTAAAACGTCAATTTCTCGAAATGACTTCGAGACTACATATTTTCAGCTTTTGATGCATAGTCAAAATATATAAAAAGGGCTTCATAATGTTGAAAGAAATTCTAACTTCTGACAATTATTGGCGAAGATACATCCGTTTGAATTTGGAAACAGAAACTTAAAACGTCAATTTCGCGAAATGACTTCGAGACTACATATTTTCAGCTTTTGATGCAGAATCAAAATATATAAAAAGGGCTTCATAATGTTGAAAGAAATTCTAACTTCTGACAATTATTGGCGAAGATACATCCGTTTGAATTTGGAAACAGAAACTTAAAACGTCAATTTCTCGAAATGACTTCGAGACTACATATTTTCAGCTTTTGATGCATAGTCAAAATATATAAAGAGGGCTTCATAATGTTGAAAGAAATTCTAACTTCTGACAATTATTGGCGAAGATACATCCGTTTGAATTTGGAAACAGAAACTTAAAACGTCAATTTCTCGAAATGACTTCGAGACTACATATTTTCAGCTTTTGATGCAGGGTCAAAATATATAAAAAGGGCTTCATAATGTTGAAAGAAATTCTAACTTCTGACAATTATTGGCGAAGATACATCCGTTTGAATTTGGAAACAGAAACTTAAAACGTCAATTTCTCGAAATGACTTCGAGACTACATATTTTCAGCTTTTGATGCAGAATCAAAATATATAAAAAGGGCATCATAATGTTGAAAGAAATTCTAACTTCTGACAATTATTGGCGAAGATACATCCGTTTGAATTTGGAAACAGAAACTTAAAACGTCGATTTCTCGAAATGACTTCAAGACTACATATTTTCAGCTTTTGATGCAGAATCAAAATATATAAAAAGGGCTTCATAATGTTGAAAGAAATTCTAACTTCTGACAATTATTGGCGAAGATACATCCGTTTGAATTTGGAAACCGAAACTTAAAACGTCAATTTCTCGAAATGACTTCGCGACTACATATTTTCAGCTTTTGATGCAGAGTCAAAATATATAAAAAGGGCTTCATAATGTTGAAAGAAATTCTGACTTCTGCCAATTATTGGCGAAGATACATCCGTTTGAATTTGGAAACCGAAACTTAAAACGTAAATTTCTCGAAATGACTTCGCGACTACATATTTTCAGCTTTTGATGCAGAGTCAAAATATATAAAAAGGGCTTCATAATGTTGAAAGAATTCTGACTTCTGACAATTATTGGCGAAGATACATCCGTTTGAATTTGGAAACAGAAACTCAAAACGTCAATTTCTCGAAATGACTTCGAGACTACATATTTTCAGCTTTTGATGCAGAATCAATATATATAAAAAGGGCTTCATAATGTTGAAAGAAATTCTAACTTCTGACAATTATTGGCGAAGATACATCCGTTTGAATTTGGAAACAGAGACTTTAAACGTTGATTTCTCGAAATGACTTCGAGACTACATATTTTCAGCTCTTGATGCAGGGTCAAAATATATAAAAAGGGCTTCATAATGTTGAAAGAAATTCTAACTTCTGACAATTATTGGCGAAGATACATCCGTTTGAATTTGGAAACAGAAACTTAAAACGTCAATTTCGCGAAATGACTTCGAGACTACATATTTTCAGCTTTTGATGCAGGGTCAAAATATATAAAAAGGGCTTCATAATGTTGAAAGAAATTCTAACTTCTGACAATTATTGGCGAAGATACATCCGTTTGAATTTGGAAACAGAAACTTAAAACGTCAATTTCTCGAAATGACTTCGAGACTACATATTTTCAGCTTTTGATGCAGAATCAAAATATATAAAAAGGGCTTCATAATGTTGAAAGAAATTCTAACTTCTGACAATTATTTGCGAAGATACATCCGTTTGAATTTGGAAACAGAAACTTAAAACGTCGATTTCTCGAAATGACTTCAAGACTACATATTTTCAGCTTTTGATGCAGAATCAAAATATATAAAAAGGGCTTCATAATGTTGAAAGAAATTCTAACTTCTGACAATTATTGGCGAAGATACATCCGTTTGAATTTGGAAACCGAAACTTAAAACGTCAATTTCTCGAAATGACTTCGAGACTACATATTTTCAGCTTTTGATGCAGAGTCAAAATATATAAAAACGGCTTCATAATGTTGAAAGAAATTCTAACTTCTGACAATTATTGGCGAAAATCCTTCTGTTTGAATTTGGAAACAGAAACTTAAAACGTCAATTTCTCGAAATGACTTCGAGACTACATATTTTCAGCTTTTGATGCAGAATCAAAATATATAAAAAGGGCTTCTTAATGTTGAAAGAAATTCTAACTTCTGACAATTATTGGCGAAGATACATCCGTTTGAATTTGGAAACAGAAACTTAAAACGTAAATTTCGCGCAATGACTTCGAGACTACATATTTTCAGCTTTTGATGCAGAATCAAAATATATAAAAAGGGCTTCATAAATGTGAAAGAAATTCTAACTTCTGACAATTATTGGCGAAGATACATCCGTTTGAATTTGGAAACAGAAACTTAAAACGTCAATTTCTCGAAATGACTTCGAAGACTACATATTTTCAGCTTTTGATGCAGGGTCAAAATATATAAAAAGGGCTTCATAATGTTGAAAGAAATTCTAACTTCTGACAATTATTGGCGAAGATACATCCGTTTGAATTTGGAAACAGAAACTTAAAACGTCAATTTCGCGAAATGACTTCGAGACTACATATTTTCAGCTTTTGATGCAGAATCAAAATATATAAAAAGGGCTTCATAATGTTGAAAGAAATTCTAACTTCTGACAATTATTGGCGAAGATACATCCGTTTGAATTTGGAAACAGAAACTTAAAACGTAAATTTCTCGAAATGACTTCGAGACTACATGTTTTCAGCTTTTGATGCATAGTCAAAATATATAAAGAGGGCTTCATAATGTTGAAAGAAATTATAACTTCTGACAATTATTGGCGAAGATACATCCGTTTGAATTTGGAAACAGAAACTTAAAACGTCAATTTCTCGAAATGACTTCGAGACTACATATTTTCAGCTTTTGATGCAGGGTGAAAATATATAAAAAGGGCTTCATAATGTTGAAAGAAATTCTAACTTCTGACAATTATTGGCGAAGATACATCCGTTTGTATTTGGAAACAGAAACTTAAAACGTCAATTTCTCGAAATGACTTCGAGACTACATATTTTCAGCTTTTGATGCAGAATCAAAATATATAAAAAGGGCTTCATAATGTTGAAAGAAATTCTAACTTCTGACAATTATTGGCGAAGATACATCCGTTTGAATTTGGAAACAGAAACTTAAAACGTCAATTTCTCGAAATGACTTCGAGACTACATATTTTCAGCTTTTGATGCAGAATCAAAATATATAAAAAGGGCTTCATAATGTTGAAAGAAATTCTAACTTCTGACAATTATTGGCGAAGATACATCCGTTTGAATTTGGAAACAGAAACTTAAAACGTCGATTTCTCGAAATGACTTCAAGACTACATGTTTTCAGCTTTTGATGCAGAGTCAAAATATATAAAAAGGGCTTCATAATGTTGAAATAAATTCAAACTTCTGACAATTATTGGCGAAGATACATCCGTTTGAATTTGGAAACAGAAACTTAAAACGTCAATTTCTCGAAATGACTTCGAGACTACATATTTTCAGCTTTTGATGCATAGTCAAAATATATAAAAACGGCTTCATAATGTTGAAAGAAATTCTAACTTCTGACAATTATTGGCGAAGATACATCCGTTTGAATTTGGAAACAGAAACTTAAAACGTCAATTTCTCGAAATGACTTCGAGACTACATATTTTCAGCTTTTGATGCAGAGTCAAAAATATATAAAAAGGGGCTTCATAATGTTGAAAGAAATTCTAACTTCTGACAATTATTGGCGAAGATACATCCGTTTGAATTTGGAAACAGAAACTTAAAACGTCAATTTCTCGAAATGACTTCGAGACTACATATTTTCAGCTTTTGATGCATAGTCAAAATATATAAAGAGGGCTTCATAATGTTGAAAGAAATTCTAACTTCTGACAATTATTGGCGAAGATACATCCGTTTGAATTTGGAAACAGAAACTTAAAACGTCAATTTCTCGAAATGACTTCGAGACTACATATTTTCAGCTTTTGATGCAGGGTCAAAATATATAAAAAGGGCTTCATAATGTTGAAAGAAATTCTAACTTCTGACAATTATTGGCGAAGATACATCCGTTTGAATTTGGAAACAGAAACTTAAAACGTAAATTTCTCGAAATGACTTCGAGACTACATATTTTCAGCTTTTGATGCAGAATCAAAATATATAAAAAGGGCTTCATAATGTTGAAAGAAATTCTAACTTCTGACAATTATTGGCGAAGATACATCCGTTTGAATTTGGAAACAGAAACTTAAAACGTCGATTTCTCGAAATGACTTCAAGACTACATATTTTCAGCTTTTGATGCAGAATCAAAATATATAAAAAGGGCTTCATAATGTTGAAAGAAATTCTAACTTCTGACAATTATTGGCGAAGATACATCCGTTTGAATTTGGAAACCGAAACTTAAAACGTCAATTTCTCGAAATGACTTCGCGACTACATATTTTCAGCTTTTGATGCAGGGTCAAAATATATAAAAAGGGCTTCATAATGTTGAAAGAAATTCTAACTTCTGACAATTATTGGCGAAGATACATCCGTTTGAATTTGGAAACAGAAACTTAAAACGTCAATTTCGCGAAATGACTTCGAGACTACATATTTTCAGCTTTTGATGCAGGGTCAAAATATATAAAAAGGGCTTCATAATGTTGAAAGAAATTCTAACTTCTGACAATTATTGGCGAAGATACATCCGTTTGAATTTGGAAACAGAAACTTAAAACGTCAATTTCTCGAAATGACTTCGAGACTACATATTTTCAGCTTTTGATGCAGAATCAAAATATATAAAAAGGGCTTCATAATGTTGAAAGAAATTCTAACTTCTGACAATTATTTGCGAAGATACATCCGTTTGAATTTGGAAACAGAAACTTAAAACGTCGATTTCTCGAAATGACTTCGAGACTACATATTTTCAGCTTTTGATGCAGAATCAAAATATATAAAAAGGGCTTCATAATGTTGAAAGAAATTCTAACTTCTGACAATTATTGGCGAAGATACATCCGTTTGAATTTGGAAACCGAAACTTAAAACGTCAATTTCTCGAAATGACTTCGAGACTACATATTTTCAGCTTTTGATGCAGAGTCAAAATATATAAAAAGGGCTTCATAATGTTGAAAGAAATTCTAACTTCTGACAATTATTGGCGAAGATACATCCGTTTGAATTTGGAAACAGAAACTTAAAACGTCAATTTCTCGAAATGACTTCGAGACTACATATTTTCAGCTTTTGATGCAGAGTCAAAATATATAAAAAGGGCTTCATAATGTTGAAAGAAATTCTAACTTCTGACAATTATTGGCGAAGATACATCCGTTTGAATTTGGAAACAGAAACTTAAAACGTAAATTTCGCGCAATGACTTCGAGACTACATATTTTCAGCTTTTGATGCAGAATCAAAATATATAAAAAGGGCATCATAATGTTGAAAGAAATTCTAACTGCTGACAATTATTGGCGAAGATACATCCGTTTGAATTTGGAAACAGAAACTTAAAACGTCAATTTCTCGAAATGACTTCGAGACTACATATTTTCAGCTTTTGATGCAGATTCAAAATATATAAAAAGGGCTTCATAATGTTGAAAGAAATTCTAACTTCTGACAATTATTGGCGAAGATACATCCGTTTGAATTTGGAAACAGAAACTTAAAACGTCAATTTCTCGAAATGACTTCGAGACTACATATTTTCAGCTTTTGATGCAGGGTCAAAATATATAAAAAGGGCTTCATAATGTTGAAAGAAATTCTAACTTCTGACAATTATTGGCGAAGATACATCCGTTTGAATTTGGAAACAGAAACTTAAAACGTCAATTTCTCGAAATGACTTCGAGACTACATATTTTCAGTTTTTGATGCAGAATCAAAATATATAAAAAGGGCTTCATAATGTTGAAAGAAATTCTAACTTCTGACAATTATTGGCGAAGATACATCCGCTTGAATTTGGAAACAGAAACTTAAAACGTCGATTTCTCGAAATGACTTCGAGACTACATATTTTCAGCTTTTGATGCAGAGTCAAAATATATAAAAAGGGCTTCATAATGTTGAAAGAAATTCTAACTTCTGACAATTATTGGCGAAGATACATCCGTTTGAATTTGGGAAAATAAACTTAAAACGTCAATTTCTCGAAATGACTTCGAGACTACATATTTTCAGCTTTTGATGCAGGGTCAAAATATATAAAAAGGGCTTCATAATGTTGAAAGAAATTCTAACTTCTGACAATTATTGGCGAAGATACATCCGTTTGAATTTGGAAACAGAAACTTAAAACGTCAATTTCGCGAAATGACTTCGAGACTACATATTTTCAGCTTTTGATGCAGAATCAAAATATATAAAAAGGGCTTCATAATGTTGAAAGAAATTCTAACTTCTGACAATTATTGGCGAAGATAGATCCGTTTGAATTTGGAAACAGAAACTTAAAACGTCAATTTCTCGAAATGACTTCGCGACTACATATTTTCAGCTTTTGATGCAGAGTCAAAATATATAAAAAGGGCTTCATAATGTTGAAAGAAATTCTAACTTCTGACAATTATTGGCGAAGATACATCCGTTTGAATTTGGAAACAGAAACTTAAAACGTCAATTTCTCGAAATGACTTCGAGACTACATATTTTCAGCTTTTGATGCAGGGTCAAAATATATAAAAAGGGCTTCATAATGTTGAAAGAAATTCTAACTTCTGACAATTATTGGCGAAGATACATCCGTTTGAATTTGGAAACAGAAACTTAAAACGTCAATTTCGCGAAATGACTTCGAGACTACATATTTTCAGCTTTTGATGCAGAATCAAAATATATAAAAAGGGCTTCATAATGTTGAAAGAAATTCTAACTTCTGACAATTATTGGCGAAGATACATCCGTTTGAATTTGGAAACAGAAACTTAAAACGTCAATTTCTCGAAATGACTTCGAGACTACATATTTTCAGCTTTTGATGCAGATTCAAAATATATAAAAAGGGCTTCATAATGTTGAAAGAAATTCTAACTTCTGACAATTATTGGCGAAGATACATCCATTTGAATTTGGAAACAGAAACTTAAAACGTCAATTTCTCGAAATGACTTCGAGACTACATATTTTCAGCTTTTGATGCAGGGTCAAAATATATAAAAAGGGCTTCATAATGTAGAAAGAAATTCTAACTTCTGACAATTATTGGCGAAGATACATCCGTTTGAATTTGGAAACAGAAACTTAAAACGTCAATTTCTCGAAATGACTTCGAGACTACATATTTTCAGTTTTTGATGCAGAATCAAAATATATAAAAAGGGCTTCATAATGTTGAAAGAAATTCTAACTTCTGACAATTATTGGCGAAGATACATCCGTTTGAATTTGGAAACAGAAACTTAAAACGTCAATTTCTCGAAATGACTTCAAGACTACATATTTTCAGTTTTTGATGCAGAATCAAAATATATAAAAAGGGCTTCATAATGTTGAAAGAAATTCTAACTTCTGACAATTATTGGCGAAGATACATCCGTTTGAATTTGGAAACAGAAACTTAAAACGTCGATTTCTCGAAATGACTTCAAGACTACATATTTTCAGCTTTTGATGCAGAATCAAAATATATAAAAAGGGCTTCATAATGTTGAAAGAAATTCTAACTTCTGACAATTATTGGCGAAGGTACATCCGTTTGAATTTGGAAACAGAAACTTAAAACGTCAATTTCTCGAAATGACTTCGAGACTACATATTTTCAGCTTTTGATGCAGAGTCAAAATATATAAAAAGGGCTTCATAATGTTGAAAGAAATTCTAACTTCTGACAATTATTGGCGAAGATACATCCGTTTGAATTTGGAAACAGAAACTTAAAACGTCAATTTCTCGAAATGACTTCGAGACTACATATTTTTCAGCTTTTGATGCAGAGTCAAAATATATAAAAAGGGCTTCATAATGTTGAAAGAAATTCTAACTTCTGACAATTATTGGCGAAGATACATCCGTTTGAATTTGGAAACAGAAACTTAAAACGTCAATTTCTCGAAATGACTTCGCGACTACATATTTTCAGCTTTTCATGAAGAGTCAAAATATATAAAGAGGGCTTCATAATGTTGAAAGAAATTCTAACTTCTGACAATTATTGGCGAAGATACATCCGTTTGAATTTGGAAACAGAAACTTAAAACGTCAATTTCTCGAAATGACTTCGAGACTACATATTTTCAGCTTTTGATGCAGAGTCAAAATATATAAAAAGGGCTTCATAATGTTGAAAGAAATTCTAACTTCTGACAATTATTGGCGAAGATACATCCGTTTGAATTTGGGAACAGAAACTTAAAACGTCAATTTCTCGAATTGACTTCAAGACTACATATTTTCAGCTTTTGATGCAGATTCAAAATATATAAAAAGGGCTTCATAATGTTGAAAGAAATTCTAACTTCTGACAATTATTGGCGAAGATACATCCATTTGAATTTGGAAACAGAAACTTAAAACGTCAATTTCTCGAAATGACTTCGAGACTACATATTTTTCAGCTTTTGATGCAGGGTCAAAATATATAAAAAGGGCTTCATAATGTAGAAAGAAATTCTAACTTCTGACAATTATTGGCGAAGATACATCCGTTTGAATTTGGAAACAGAAACTTAAAACGTCAATTTCTCGAAATGACTTCGAGACTACATATTTTCAGTTTTTGATGCAGAATCAAAATATATAAAAAGGGCTTCATAATGTTGAAAGAAATTCTAACTTCTGACAATTATTGGCGAAGATACATCCGTTTGAATTTGGAAACAGAAACTTAAAACGTCGATTTCTCGAAATGACTTCAAGACTACATATTTTCAGCTTTTGATGCAGAATCAAAATATATAAAAAGGGCTTCATAATGTTGAAAGAAATTCTAACTTCTGACAATTATTGGCGAAGATACATCCGTTTGAATTTGGAAACAGAGACTTTAAACGTTGATTTCTCGAAATGACTTCGAGACTACATATTTTCAGCTTTTGATGCAGGGTCAAAATATATAAAAAGGGCTTCATAATGTTGAAAGAAATTCTAACTTCTGACAATTATTGGCGAAGATACATCCGTTTGAATTTGGAAACAGAAACTTAAAACGTCAATTTCTCGAAATGACTTCGAGACTACATATTTTCAGCTTTTGATGCAGAATCAAAATATATAAAAAGGGCTTCATAATGTTGAAAGAAATTCTAACTTCTGACAATTATTGGCGAAGATACATCCGTTTGAATTTGGAAACAGAAACTTAAAACGTCGATTTCTCGAAATGACTTCAAGACGACATATTTTCAGCTTTTGATGCAGAGTCAAAATATACAAAAAGGGCTTCATAATGTTGAAAGAAATTGTAACTTCTGACAATTATTGGCGAAGATACATCCGTTTGAATTTGGAAACAGAAACTTAAAACGTCAATTTCTCGAAATGACTTCGAGACTACATATTTTCAGCTTTTGATGCAGAGTCAAAATATATAAAAAGGGCTTCATAATGTTGAAAGAAATTCTAACTTCTGACAATTATTGGCGAAGATACATCCGTTTGAATTTGGAAACAGAAACTTAAAAGTTAATTTCTCGAATTGACTTCGAGACTACATATTTTCAGCTTTTGATGCAGAATCAAAATATATAAACAGGGCATCATAATGTAGAAAGAAATTCTGGCTTCTGACAATTATTGGCGAAGATACATCCCTTTGAATTTGGAAACAGAAACTTAAAACGTCAATTTCTCGAAATGACTTCGAGACTACATATTTTCAGCTTTTGATGCAGAATCAAAATATATAAAAAGGGCATCATAATTTTGAAAGAAATTCTAACTTCTGACAATTATTGGCGAAGATACATCCGTTTGAATTTGGAAACAGAAACTTAAAACGTCAATTTCTCGAAGTGACTTCGAGACTAAATATTTTCAGCTTTTGATGCAGAATCAAAATATATAAAAAGGGCTTCATAATGTTGAAAGAAATTCTAACTTCTGACAATTATTGGCGAAGATACATCCGTTTGAATTTGGAAACAGAAACTTAAAACGTCAATTTCTCGAAATGACTTCGAGACTACATATTTTCAGCTTTTGATGCAGAGTCAAAATATATAAAAAGGGCTTCATAATGTTGAAAGAATTTCAAACTTTTGACAATTATTGGCGAAG
Organism: Drosophila grimshawi; assembly: GCF_018153295.1. Lineage (NCBI taxonomy): Eukaryota > Metazoa > Arthropoda > Insecta > Diptera > Drosophilidae > Drosophila > Drosophila grimshawi. Next base: position 45,944 of record NW_025062938.1, read on the forward strand.
ATACATCCGTTTGAATTTGGAAACAGAAACTTAAAACGTCAATTTCTCGAAATGACTTCGAGACTACATATTTTCAGCTTTTGATGCAGAATAAAAATATATAAAAAGGGCTTCATAATGTTGAAAGAAATTCTAACTGCTGACAATTATTGGCGAAGATACATCCGTTTGATTTGGAACCGAAACTTAAAACGTCAATTTCTCGAAATGACTTCGCGACTACATATTTTCAGCTTTTGATGCAGAGTCAAAATATATAAAAAGGGCTTCATAATGTTGAAAGAAATTCTAACTTCTGACAATTATTGACGAAGATACATCCGTTTGAATTTGGAAACAGAAACTTAAAACGTCAATTTCTCGAAATGACTTTGAGACTACATATTTTCAGCTTTTGATGCAGAGTCAAAATATATAAAAAGGGCTTCATAATGTTGAAAGAAATTCTAACTTCTGACAATTATTGGCGAAGATACATCCGTTTGAATTTGGAAACAGAAACTTAAAACGTCAATTTCGCGAAATGACTTCGAGACTACATATTTTCAGCTTTTGATGCAGAATCAAAATTTATAAAAAGGGCTTCATAATGTTGAAAGAAATTCTAACTTCTGACAATTATTGGCGAAGATACATCCGTTTGAATTTGGAAACAGAAACTTAAAACGTCAATTTCTCGAAATGACTTCGAGACTACATATTTTCAGCTTTTGATGCAGAATCAAAATATATAAAAAGGGCTTCATAATGTTGAAAGAAATTCTAACTTCTGACAATGATTGGCGAAGATACATCCGTTTGAATTTGGAAACAGAAACTTAAAGCGTCAATTTCTCGAAATGACTTCGAGACTACATATTTTCAGGTTTTGATGCATAGTCAAAATATATAAAAAGGGCTTCATAATGTTGAAAGAAATTCTAACTTCTGACAATTATTGGCGAAGATACATCCGTTTGAATTTGGAAACAGAAACTTAAAACGTCGATTTCTCGAAATGACTTCGAGACTACATATTTTCAGCTTTTGATGCAGGGTCAAAATATATAAAAAGGGCTTCATAATGTTGAAAGAAATTCTAACTTCTGACAATTATTGGCGAAGATACATCCGTTTGAATTTGGAAACAGAAACTTAAAACGTCAATTTCTCGAAATGACTTCGAGACTACATATTTTCAGCTTTTGATGCAGAGTCAAAATATATAAAAAGGGCTTCATAATGTTGAAAGAAATTCTAACTTCTGACAATTATTGGCGAAGATACATCCGTTTGAATTTGGAAACAGAAACTTAAAACGTCAATTTCTCGAAATGACTTCGAGACTACATATTTTCAGCGTTTGATGCAGAGTCAAAATATATAAAAAGGGCTTCATAATGTTGAAAGAAATTCTAACTGCTGACAATTATTGGCGAAGATACATCCGTTTGAATTTGGAAACAGAAACTTAAAACGTCAATTTCTCGAAATGACTTCGAGACTACATATTTTCAGGTTTTGATGCATAGTCAAAATATATAAAAAGGGCTTCATAATGTTGAAAGAAATTCTAACTTCTGACAATTATTGGCGAAGATACATCCGTTTGAATTTGGAAACAGAAACTTAAAACGTCAATTTCTCGAAATGACTTCGAGACTACATATTTTCAGCTTTTGATGCAGGGTCAAAATATATAAAAGGGGCTTCATAATGTTGAAAGAAATTCTAACTTCTGACAATTATTGGCGAAGATACATCCGTTTGAATTTGGAAACAGAAACTTAAAACGTCAATTTCTCGAAATGACTTCGAGACTACATATTTTCAGCTTTTGATGCAGAGTCAAAATATATAAAAAGGGCTTCATAATGTTGAAAGAAATTCTAACTTCTGACAATTATTGGCGAAGATACATCCGTTTGAATTTGGAAACAGAAACTTAAAACGTCAATTTCTCGAAATGACTTCGAGACTAAATATTTTCAGCTTTTGATGCAGAATCAAAATATATAAAAAGGGCTTCATAATGTTGAAAGAAATTCTAACTTGTGACAATTATTGGCGAAGATACATCCGTTTGAATTTGGAAACAGAAACTTAAAACGTCAATTGCTCGAAATGACTTCGAGACTACATATTTTCAGCTTTTGATGCAGAATCAAAATATATAAAAGGGGTTCATAATGTTGAAAGAAATTCTAACTTCTGACAATTATTGGCGAAGATACATCCGTTTGAATTTGGAAACAGAAACTTAAAACGTCAATTTCTCGAAATGACTTCGAGTCTACATATTTTCAGCTTTTGAAGCAGAGTCAAAATATATAAAAAGGGCTTCATAATGTTGAAAGAAATTCTAACTTCTGACAATTATTGGCGAAGATACATCCGTTTGAATTTGGAAACAGAAACTTAAAACGTCAATTTCTCGAAATGACTTCGAGACTACATATTTTCAGCTTTTGATGCAGAGTCAAAATATATAAAAAGGGCTTCATAATGTTGAAAGAAATTCTAACTTCTGACAATTATTGGCGAAGATACATCCGTTTGAATTTGGAAACAGAAACTCAAAAGTTAATTTCTCGAATTGACTTCGAGACTACATATTTTCAGCTTTTGATGCAGAATCAAAATATATAAAAAGGGCATCATAATGTTGAAAGAAATTCTGACTTCTGACAATTATTGGCGAAGATACATCCGTTTGAATTTGGAAACAGAAACTTAAAACGTCAATTTCTCGAAATGACTTCGAGACTACATATTTTCAGCTTTTGATGCAGAGTCAAAATATATAAAAAGGGCTTCATAATGTTGAAAGAAACTCAAACTTTTGACAATTATTGGCGAAGATACAACCGTTTGAATTTGGAAACAGAAACTTAAAACGTCAATTTCTCGAAATGACTTCGAGACTACATATTTTCAGCTTTTGATGCAGAGTCAAAATATATAAAAAGGGCTTCATAATGTTGAAAGAAATTCTAACTTCTGACAATTATTGGCGAAGATACATCCGTTTGAATTTGGAAACAGAAACTTAAAACGTCAATTTCTCGAAATGACTTTGAGACTACATATTTTCAGCTTTTGATGCAGAGTCAAAATATATAAAAAGGGCTTCATAATGTTGAAAGAAATTCTAACTTCTGACAATTATTGGCGAAGATACATCCGTTTGAATTTGGAAACAGAAACTTAAAACGTCAATTTCTCGAAATGACTTCGAGACTACATATTTTCAGTTTTTGATGCAGAGTCAAAATATGTAAAAAGGGCTTCATAATGTTGAAAGAAATTCTAACTTCTGACAATTATTGGCGAAGATACATCCGTTTGAATTTGGAATAGAAACTTAAAACGTCAATTTCTCGAAATGACTTCGAGACTACATATTTTCAGCTTTTGATGCAGAGTCAAAATATATAAAAAGGGCTTCATAATGTTGAAAGAAATTTTAACTTCTGACAATTATTGGCGAAGATACATCCGTTTGAATTTGGAAACAGAAACTTAAAACGTCAATTTCTCGAAATGACTTCGAGACTACATATTTTCAGCTTTTGATGCATAGTCAAAATATGTAAAAAGGGCTTCATAATGTTGAAAGAAATTCTAACTTCTGACAATTATTGGCGAAGATACATCCGTTTGAATTTGGAAACAGAGACTTAAAACGTCGATTTCTCGAAATGACTTCGAGACTACATATTTTCAGCTTTTGATGCAGAATCAAAATATATAAAAAGGGCTTCATAATGTTGAAAGAAATTCTAACTTCTGACAATTATTGACGAAGATACATCCGTTTGAATTTGGAAACAGAAACTTAAAACGTCAATTTCTCGAAATGACTTCGAGACTACATATTTTCAGCTTTTGATGCAGGGTCAAAATATATAAAAAGGGCTTCATAATGTTGAAAGAAATTCTAACTTCTGACAATTATTGGCGAAGATACATCCGTTTGAATTTGGAAACAGAAACTTAAAACGTCAATTTCTCGAAATGACTTCGAGACTACATATTTTCAGCGTTTGATGCAGAATCAAAATATATAAAGAGGGCTTCATAATGTTGAAAGAAATTCTAACTTCTGACAATTATTGGCGAAGATACATCCGTTTGAATTTGGAAACAGAAACTTAAAACGTCAATTTCTCGAAATGACTTCGAGACTACATATTTTCAGCTTTTGATGCAGAGTCAAAATATATAAAAAGGGCTTCATAATGTTGAAAGAAATTCTAACTTCTGACAATTATTGGCGAAGATACATCCGTTTGAATTTGGAAACAGAAACTTAAAACGTCAATTTCTCGAAATGACTTCGAGACTACATATTTTCAGCTTTTGATGCAGAATCAAAATATATAAAAAGGACATCATAATGTTGAAAGAAATTCTGACTTCTGACAATTATTGGCGAAGATACATCCGTTTGAATTTGGAAACAGAAACTTAAAACGTCAATTTCTCGAAATGACTTCGAGACTACATATTTTCAGCTTTTGATGCAGAATCAAAATATATAAAAAGGGCTTCATAATTTTGAAAGAAATTCTAACTTCTGACAATTATTGGCGAAGATACATCCGTTTGAATTTGGAAACAGAAACTTAAAACGTCAATTTCGCGAAATGACTTCGAGACTACATATTTTCAGCTTTTGATGCAGAATCAAAATATATAAAAAGGGCTTCATAATGTTGAAAGACATTCTAACTTCTGACAATTATTGGCGAAGATACATCCATTTGAATTTGGAAACAGAAACTTAAAATGTAAATTTCTCGAAATGACTTCGAGACTACATATTTTCAGCTTTTGATGCAGAGTCAAAATATACAAAAAGGGCTTCATATTGTTGAAAGAAACTCTAACTTCTGACAATTATTGGCGAAGATACATCCGTTTGAATTTGGAAACAGAAACTTAAAACGTCAATTTCTCGAAATGACTTCGAGACTACATATTTTCAGCTTTTGATGCAGGGTCAAAATATATAAAAAGGGCTTCATAATGTTGAAAGAAATTCTAACTTCTGACAATTATTGGCGAAGATACATCCGTTTGAATTTGGAAACAGAAACTTAAAACGTCAATTTCTCGAAATGACTTCGAGACTACATATTTTCAGCTTTTGATGCAGAGTCAAAATATATAAAAAGGGCTTCATAATGTTGAAAGAAATTCTAACTTCTGACAATTATTGGCGAAGATACATCCGTTTGAATTTGGAAACAGAAACTTAAAACGTCAATTTCTCGAAATGACTTCGAGACTAAATATTTTCAGTTTTTGATGCAGAATCAAAATATATAAAAAGGGCTTCATAATGTTGAAAGAAATTCTAACTTGTGACAATTATTGGCGAAGATACATCCGTTTGAATTTGGAAACAGAAACTTAAAACGTCAATTGCTCGAAATGACTTCGAGACTACATATTTTCAGCTTTTGATGCAGAATCAAAATATATAAAAGGGGTTCATAATGTTGAAAGAAATTCTAACTTCTGACAATTATTGGCGAAGATACATCCGTTTGAATTTGGAAACAGAAACTTAAAACGTCAATTTCTCGAAATGACTTCGAGTCTACATATTTTCAGCTTTTGAAGCAGAGTCAAAATATATAAAAAGGGCTTCATAATGTGAAAGAAATTCTAACTTCTGACAATTATTGGCGAGGACACATCCGTTTGAATTTGGAAACAGAAACTTAAAACGTCAATTTCTCGAAATGACTTCGAGACTACATATTTTTAGCTTTTGATGCATAGTCAAAATATATAAAAAGGGCTTCATAATGTTGAAAGAAATTCTAACTTCTGACAATTATTGGCGAAGATACATCCGTTTGAATTTGGAAACAGAAACTTAAAAGTTAATTTCTCGAATTGACTTCGAGACTACATATTTTCAGCTTTTGACGCAGAGTCAAAATATATAAAAAGGGCATCATAATGTTGAAAGAAATTCTAACTTCTGACAATTATTGGCGAAGATACATCCGGTTGAATTTGGAAACAGAAACTTAAAACGTCAATTTCTCGAAATGACTTCGAGACTACATATTTTCAGCTTTTGATGCAGAGTCAAAATATATAAAAAGGGCTTCATAATGTTGAAAGAAACTCAAACTTTTGACAATTATTGGCGAAGATACAACCGTTTGAATTTGGAAACAGAAACTTAAAACGTCAATTTCTCGAAATGACTTCGAGACTACATATTTTTAGCTTTTGATGCAGAGTCAAAATATATAAAAAGGGCTTCATAATGTTGAAAGAAATTCTAACTTCTGACAATTATTGGCGAAGATACATCCGTTTGAATTTGGAAACAGAAACTTAAAACGTCAATTTCTCGAAATGACTTTGAGACTACATATTTTCAGCTTTTGATGCAGAGTCAAAATATATAAAAGGGCTTCATAATGTTGAAAGAAATTCTAACTTCTGACAATTATTGGCGAAGATACATCCGTTTGAATTTGGAAACAGAAACTTAAAACGTCAATTTCTCGAAATGACTTCGAGACTACATATTTTCAGTTTTTGATGCAGAGTCAAAATATATAAAAAGGGCTTCATAATGTTGAAAGAAATTCTAACTTCTGACAATTATTGGCGAAGATACATCCATTTGAATTTGGAAACAGAAACTTAAAACGTCAATTTCTCGAAATGACTTCGCGACTACATATTTTCAGCTTTTGATGCAGAATCAAAATATATAAAAAGGGCTTCATAATGTTGAAAGAAATTCTGACTTCTGACAATTATTGGCGAAGATACATCCGTTTGAATTTGGAAACAGAAACTTAAAACGTCGATTTCTCGAAATGACTTCGAGACCACATATTTTCAGCTTTTGATGCACAGTCAAAATATATAAAAAGGGCTTCATAATGTTGAAAGAAATTCTAACTTCTGACAATTATTGGCGAAGATACATCCGTTTGAATTTGGAAACAGAGACTTAAAACGTCGATTTCTCGAAATGACTTCGAGACTACATATTTTCAGCTTTTGATGCAGAATCAAAATATATAAAAAGGGCTTCATAATGTTGAAAGAAATTCTAACTTCTGACAATTATTGACGAAGATACATCCGTTTGAATTTGGAAACCGAAACTTAAAAACGTCAATTTCTCGAAATGACTTCGAGACTACATATTTTCAGCTTTTGATGCAGAGTCAAAATATATAAAAAGGGCTTCATAATGTTGAAAGAAATTCTAACTTCTGACATTTATTGGCGAAGATACATCCGTTTGAATTTGGAAACAGAAACTTAAAACGTCAATTTCTCGAAATGACTTCGAGACTACATATTTTCAGCGTTTGATGCAGAATCAAAATATATAAAGAGGGCTTCATAATGTTGAAAGAAATTCTAACTTCTGACAATTATTGGCGAAGATACATCCGTTTGAATTTGGAAACAGAAACTTAAAACGTCAATTTCTCGAAATGACTTCGAGACTACATATTTTCAGCTTTTGATGCAGAGTCAAAATATATAAAAAGGGCTTCATAATGTTGAAAGAAATTCTAACTTCTGACAATTATTGGCGAAGATACATCCGTTTGAATTTGGAAACAGAAACTTAAAACGTCAATTTCTCGAAATGACTTCGAGACTACATATTTTCAGCTTTTGATGCAGAATCAAAATATATAAAAAGGACTTCATAATGTTGAAAGAAATTCTAACTTCTGACAATTATTGGCGAAGATACATCCGTTTGAATTTGGAAACAGAAACTTAAAACGTCAATTTCTCGAAATGACTTCGAGACCACATATTTTCAGCTTTTGATGCAGAATCAAAATATATAAAAAGGGCTTCATAATTTTGAAAGAAATTCTAACTTCTGACAATTATTGGCGAAGATACATCCGTTTGAATTTGGAAACAGAAACTTAAAACGTAAATTTCGCGAAATGACTTCGAGACTACATATTTTCAGCTTTTGATGCAGAATCAAAATATATAAAAAGGGCTTCATAATGTTGAAAGAAATTCTAACTTCTGACAATTATTGGCGAAGATACATCCGTTTGAATTTGGAAACAGAAACTTAAAATGTCAATTTCTCGAAATGACTTCGAGACTACATATTTTCAGCTTTTGATGCAGAGTCAAAATATATAAAAAGGGCTTCATATTGTTGAAAGAAACTCTAACTTCTGACAATTATTGGCGAAGATACATCCGTTTGAATTTGGAAACAGAAACTTAAAACGTCAATTTCTCGAAATGACTTCGAGACTACATATTTTCAGTTTTTGATGCAGAATCAAAATATATAAAAAGGGCTTCATAATGTTGAAAGAAATTCTAACTTCTGACAATTATTGGCGAAGATACATCCGTTTGAATTTGGAAACAGAAACTTAAAACGTCAATTGCTCGAAATGACTTCGAGACTACATATTTTCAGCTTTTGATGCAGAGTCAAAATATATAAAAGGGGTTCATAATGTTGAAAGAAATTCTAACTTCTGACAATTATTGGCGAAGATACATCCGTTTGAATTTGGAAACAGAAACTTAAAACGTCAATTTCTCGAAATGACTTCGAGACTACATATTTTCAGCTTTTGAAGCAGAGTCAAAATATATAAAAAGGGCTTCATAATGTTGAAAGAAATTCTAACTTCTGACAATTATTGGCGAAGATACATCCGTTTGAATTTGGAAACAGAAACTTAAAACGTCAATTTCTCGAAATGACTTCGAGACTACATATTTTCAGCTTTTGATGCAGAGTCAAAATATATAAAAAGGGCTTCATAATGTTGAAAGAAATTCTAACTTCTGACAATTATTGGCGAAGATACATCCGTTTGAATTTGGAAACAGAAACTTAAAAGTTAATTTCTCGAATTGACTTCGAGACTACATATTTTCAGCTTTTGATGCAGAATCAAAATATATAAAAAGGGCATCATAATGTTGAAAGAAATTCTGACTTCTGACAATTATTGGCGAAGATACATCCGTTTGAATTTGGAAACAGAAACTTAAAACGTCAATTTCTCGAAATGACTTCGAGACTACATATATTCAGCTTTTGATGCAGAATCAAAATATATAAAAAGGGCTTCATAATGTTGAAAGAAACTCAAACTTTTGACAATTATTGGCGAAGATACAACCGTTTGAATTTGGAAACAGAAACTTAAAACGTCAATTTCTCGAAATGACTTCGAGACTACATATTTTCAGCTTTTGATGCAGAGTCAAAATATATAAAAAGGGCTTCATAATGTTGAAAGAAATTCTAACTTCTGACAATTATTGGCGAAGATACATCCGTTTGAATTTGGAAACAGAAACTTAAAACGTCAATTTCTCGAAATGACTTTGAGACTACATATTTTCAGCTTTTGATGCAGAGTCAAAATATATAAAAAGGGCTTCATAATGTTGAAAGAAATTCTAACTTCTGACAATTATTGGCGAAGATACATCCGTTTGAATTTGGAAACAGAAACTTAAAACGTCAATTTCTCGAAATGACTTCGAGACTACATATTTTCAGTTTTTGATGCAGAGTCAAAATATATAAAAAGGGCTTCATAATGTTGAAAGAAATTCTAACTTCTGACAATTATTGGCGAAGATACATCCGTTTTGAATTTGGAAACAGAAACTTAAAACGTCAATTTCTCGAAATGACTTCGAGACTACATATTTTCAGCTTTTGATGCAGAATCAAAATATATAAAAAGGGCTTCATAATGTTGAAAGAAATTCTGACTTCTGACAATTATTGGCGAAGATACATCCGTTTGAATTTGGAAACAGAAACTTAAAACGTCAATTTCTCGAAATGACTTCGAGACCACATATTTTCAGCTTTTGATGCAGGGTCAAAATATATAAAAAGGGCTTCATAATGTTGAAAGAAATTCTAACTTCTGATAATTATTGGCGAAGATACATCCGTTTGAATTTGGAAACAGAGACTTAAAACGTCGATTTCTCGAAATGACTTCGAGACTACATATTTTCAGCTTTTGATGCAGAATCAAAATATATAAAAAGGGCTTCATAATGTTGAAAGAAATTCTAACTTCTGACAATTATTGACGAAGATACATCCGTTTGAATTTGGAAACCGAAACTTAAAAACGTCAATTTCTCGAAATGACTTCGAGACTACATATTTTCAGCTTTTGATGCAGAGTCAAAATATATAAAAAGGGCTTCATAATGTTGAAAGAAATTCTAACTTCTGACATTTATTGGCGAAGATACATCCGTTTGAATTTGGAAACAGAAACTTAAAACGTCAATTTCTCGAAATGACTTCGAGACTACATATTTTCAGCGTTTGATGCAGAATCAAAATATATAAAGAGGGCTTCATAATGTTGAAAGAAATTCTAACTTCTGACAATTATTGGCGAAGATACATCCGTTTGAATTTGGAAACAGAAACTTAAAACGTCAATTTCTCGAAATGACTTCGAGACTACATATTTTCAGCTTTTGATGCAGAGTCAAAATATATAAAAAGGGCTTCATAATGTTGAAAGAAATTCTAACTTCTGACAATTATTGGCGAAGATACATCCGTTTGAATTTGGAAACAGAAACTTAAAACGTCAATTTCTCGAAATGACTTCGAGACTACATATTTTCAGCTTTTGATGCAGAATCAAAATATATAAAAAGGACATCATAATGTTGAAAGAAATTCTAACTTCTGACAATTATTGGCGAAGATACATCCGTTTGAATTTGGAAACAGAAACTTAAAACGTCAATTTCTCGAAATGACTTCGAGACCACATATTTTCAGCTTTTGATGCACAGTCAAAATATATAAAAAGGGCTTCATAATGTTGAAAGAAATTCTAACTTCTGACAATTATTGGCGAAGATACATCCGTTTGAATTTGGAAACAGAAACTTAAAACGTAAATTTCGCGAAATGACTTCGAGACTACATATTTTCAGCTTTTGATGCAGAATCAAAATATATAAAAAGGGCTTCATAATGTTGAAAGAAATTCTAACTTCTGACAATTATTGGCGAAGATACATCCATTTGAATTTGGAAACAGAAACTTAAAATGTCAATTTCTCGAAATGACTTCGAGACTACATATTTTCAGCTTTTGATGCAGAGTCAAAATATATAAAAAGGGCTTCATATTGTTGAAAGAAACTCTAACTTCTGACAATTATTGGCGAAGATACATCCGTTTGAATTTGGAAACAGAAACTTAAAACGTCAATTTCTCGAAATGACTTCGAGACTACATATTTTCAGCTTTTGATGCAGGGTCAAAATATATAAAAAGGGCTTCATAATGTTGAAAGAAATTCTAACTTCTGACAATTATTGGCGAAGATACATCCGTTTGAATTTGGAAACAGAAACTTAAAACGTCAATTTCTCGAAATGACTTCGAGACTACATATTTTCAGCTTTTGATGCAGAGTCAAAATATATAAAAAGGGCTTCATAATGTTAAAAGAAATTCTAACTTCTGACAATTATTGGCGAAGATACATCCGTTTGAATTTGGAAACAGAAACTTAAAACGTCAATTTCTCGAAATGACTTCGCGACTACATATTTTCAGCTTTTGATGCAGAATCAAAATATATAAAAAGGGCTTCATAATGTTGAAAGAAATTCTGACTTCTGACAATTATTGGCGAAGATACATCCGTTTGAATTTGGAAACAGAAACTTAAAACGTCAATTTCTCGAAATGACTTCGAGACCACATATTTTCAGCTTTTGATGCAGAATCAAAATATATAAAAAGGGCTTCATAATGTTGAAAGAAATTCTAACTTCTGACAATTATTGGCGAAGATACATCCGTTTGAATTTGGAAACAGAGACTTAAAACGTCGATTTCTCGAAATGACTTCGAGACTACATATTTTCAGCTTTTGATGCAGAATCAAAATATATAAAAAGGGCTTCATAATGTTGAAAGAAATTCTAACTTCTGACAATTATTGACGAAGATACATCCGTTTGAATTTGGAAACCGAAACTTAAAAACGTCAATTTCTCGAAATGACTTCGAGACTACATATTTTCAGCTTTTGATGCAGAGTCAAAATATATAAAAAGGGCTTCATAATGTTGAAAGAAATTCTAACTTCTGACATTTATTGGCGAAGATACATCCGTTTGAATTTGGAAACAGAAACTTAAAACGTCAATTTCTCGAAATGACTTCGAGACTACATATTTTCAGCGTTTGATGCAGAATCAAAATATATAAAGAGGGCTTCATAATGTTGAAAGAAATTCTAACTTCTGACAATTATTGGCGAAGATACATCCGTTTGAATTTGGAAACAGAAACTTAAAACGTCAATTTCTCGAAATGACTTCGAGACTACATATTTTCAGCTTTTGATGCAGAGTCAAAATATATAAAAAGGGCTTCATAATGTTGAAAGAAATTCTAACTTCTGACAATTATTGGCGAAGATACATCCGTTTGAATTTGGAAACAGAAACTTAAAACGTCAATTTCTCGAAATGACTTCGAGACTACATATTTTCAGCTTTTGATGCAGAATCAAAATATATAAAAAGGACATCATAATGTTGAAAGAAATTCTGACTTCTGACAATTATTGGCGAAGATACATCCGTTTGAATTTGGAAACAGAAACTTAAAACGTCAATTTCTCGAAATGACTTCGAGACCACATATTTTCAGCTTTTGATGCAGAATCAAAATATATAAAAAGGGCTTCATAATTTTGAAAGAAATTCTAACTTCTGACAATTATTGGCGAAGATACATCCGTTTGAATTTGGAAACAGAAACTTAAAACGTAAATTTCGCGAAATGACTTCGAGACTACATATTTTCAGCTTTTGATGCAGAATCAAAATATATAAAAAGGGCTTCATAATGTTGAAAGACATTCTAACTTCTGACAATTATTGGCGAAGATACATCCATTTGAATTTGGAAACAGAAACTTAAAATGTCAATTTCTCGAAATGACTTCGAGACTACATATTTTCAGCTTTTGATGCAGAGTCAAAATATATAAAAAGGGCTTCATATTGTTGAAAGAAACTCTAACTTCTGACAATTATTGGCGAAGATACATCCGTTTGAATTTGGAAACAGAAACTTAAAACGTCAATTTCTCGAAATGACTTCGAGACTACATATTTTCAGCTTTTGATGCAGGGTCAAAATATATAAAAAGGGCTTCATAATGTTGAAAGAAATTCTAACTTCTGACAATTATTGGCGAAGATACATCCGTTTGAATTTGGAAACAGAAACTTAAAACGTCAATTTCTCGAAATGACTTCGAGACTACATATTTTCAGCTTTTGATGCAGAGTCAAAATATATAAAAAGGGCTTCATAATGTTAAAAGAAATTCTAACTTCTGACAATTATTGGCGAAGATACATCCGTTTGAATTTGGAAACAGAAACTTAAAACGTCAATTTCTCGAAATGACTTCGAGACTAAATATTTTCAGCTTTTGATGCAGAATCAAAATATATAAAAAGGGCTTCATAATGTTGAAAGAAATTCTAACTTGTGACAATTATTGGCGAAGATACATCCGTTTGAATTTGGAAACAGAAACTTAAAACGTCAATTGCTCGAAATGACTTCGAGACTACATATTTTCAGCTTTTGATGCAGAATCAAAATATATAAAAAGGGGTTCATAATGTTGAAAGAAATTCTAACTTCTGACAATTATTGGCGAAGATACATCCGTTTGAATTTGGAAACAGAAACTTAAAACGTCAATTTCTCGAAATGACTTCGAGTCTACATATTTTCAGCTTTTGAAGCAGAGTCAAAATATATAAAAAGGGCTTCATAATGTTGAAAGAAATTCTAACTTCTGACAATTATTGGCGAAGATACATCCGTTTGAATTTGGAAACAGAAACTTAAAACGTCAATTTCTCGAAATGACTTCGAGACTACATATTTTCAGCTTTTGATGCAGAGTCAAAATATATAAAAGGGCTTCATAATGTTGAAAGAAATTCTAACTTCTGACAATTATTGGCGAAGATACATCCGTTTGAATTTGGAAACAGAAACTTAAAAGTTAATTTCTCGAATTGACTTCGAGACTACATATTTTCAGCTTTTGATGCAGAATCAAAATATATAAAAAGGGCATCATAATGTTGAAAGAAATTCTGACTTCTGACAATTATTGGCGAAGATACATCCGTTTGAATTTGGAAACAGAAACTTAAAACGTCAATTTCTCGAAATGACTTCGAGACTACATATTTTCAGCTTTTGATGCAGAGTCAAAATATATAAAAAGGGCTTCATAATGTTGAAAGAAACTCAAACTTTTGACAATTATTGGCGAAGATACAACCGTTTGAATTTGGAAACAGAAACTTAAAACGTCAATTTCTCGAATTTATTTCAAGAATACATATTTTCAACTTTTGATGCAGAATCAATATATATAAAAAGGGCGTCATAATGTTGGAAGAAATTCTGACTTCGGACAATTATTGGCGAAGATACATCCGTTTGAATTTGGAAACAGAAACTTAAAACGTCAATTTCTCGAAATGACTTCGAGACTACATATTTTCAGCTTTTGATGCAGAATCAAAATATATAAAAAGGGCTTCATAATTTTGAAAGAAATTCTAACTTCTGACAATTATTGGCGAAGATACATCCGTTTGAATTTGGAAACAGAAACTTAAAACGTCAATTTCTCGAAATGACTTCGAGACTACATATTTTCAGCTTTTGATGCAGAATCAAAATATATAAAAAGGGCTTCATAATGTTGAAAGACATTCTAACTTCTGACAATTATTGGCGAAGATACATCCATTTGAATTTGGAAACAGAAACTTAAAATGTCAATTTCTCGAAATGACTTCGAGACTACATATTTTCAGCTTTTGATGCAGGGTCAAAATATATAAAATGGGCTTCATAATGTTGAAAGAAATTCTAACTTCTGACAATTATTGGCGAAGATACATCCGTTTGAATTTGGAAACAGAAACTTAAAACGTCAATTTCTCGAAATGACTTCGAGACTACATATTTTCAGCTTTTGATGCAGAGTCAAAATATATAAAAAGGGCTTCATAATGTTGAAAGAAATTCTAACTTCTGACAATTATTGGCGAAGATACATCCGTTTGAATTTGGAAACAGAAACTTAAAAGTTAATTTCTCGAATTGACTTCGAGACTACATATTTTCAGCTTTTGATGCAGAATCAAAATATATAAAAAGGGCATCATAATGTTGAAAGAAATTCTGACTTCTGACAATTATTGGCGAAGATACATCCGTTTGAATTTGGAAACAGAAACTTAAAACGTCAATTTCTCGAAATGACTTCGAGACTACATATTTTCAGCTTTTGATGCAGAGTCAAAATATATAAAAAGGGCTTCATAATGTTGAAAGAAACTCAAACTTTTGACAATTATTGGCGAAGATACATCCGTTTGAATTTGGAAACAGAAACTTAAAACGTCAATTTCTCGAAATGACTTCGAGACTACATATTTTCAGCTTTTGATGCAGAATCAAAATATATAAAAAGGGCTTCATAATGTTGAAAGAAATTCTGACTTCTGACAATTATTGGCGAAGATACATCCGTTTGAATTTGGAAACAGAAACTTAAAACGTCAATTTCTCGAAATGACTTCGAGACCACATATTTTCAGCTTTTGATGCAGAATCAAAATATATAAAAAGGGCTTCATAATTTTGAAAGAAATTCTAACTTCTGACAATTATTGGCGAAGATACATCCGTTTGAATTTGGAAACAGAAACTTAAAACGTCAATTTCGCGAAATGACTTCGAGACTACATATTTTCAGCTTTTGATGCAGAATCAAAATATATAAAAAGGGCTTCATAATGTTGAAAGACATTCTAACTTCTGACAATTATTGGCGAAGATACATCCATTTGAATTTGGAAACAGAAACTTAAAATGTCAATTTCTCGAAATGACTTCGAGACTACATATTTTCAGCTTTCGATGCAGAGTCAAAATATATAAAAAGGGCTTCATATTGTTGAAAGAAACTCTAACTTCTGACAATTATTGGCGAAGATACATCCGTTTGAATTTGGAAACAGAAACTTAAAACGTCAATTTCTCGAAATGACTTCGAGACTACATATTTTCAGCTTTTGATGCAGAATCAAAATATATAAAAAGGGCTTCATAATGTTGAAAGAAATTCTAACTTCTGACAATTATTGGCGAAGATACATCCGTTTGAATTTGGAAACAGAAACTTAAAACGTCAATTTCTCGAAATGACTTCGACACTACATATTTTCAGCTTTTGATGCAGGGTCAAAATATATAAAAAGGGCTTCATAATGTTGAAAGAAATTCTAACTTCTGACAATTATGGCGAAGATACATCGATTTGAATTCGGAAACTGAAACTTAAAACGTCAATTTCTCGAAATGACTTCGAGACTAAATATTTTCAGCTTTTGATGCAGAATCAAAATATATAAAAAGGGCTTCATAATGTTGAAAGAAATTCTAACTTGTGACAATTATTGGCGAAGATACATCCGTTTGAATTTGGAAACAGAAACATAAAACGTCAATTGCTCGAAATGACTTCGAGACTACATATTTTCAGCTTTTGATGCAGAATCAAAAATATATAAAAAGGGGTTCATAATGTTGAAAGAAATTCTAACTTCTGACAATTATTGGCGAAGATACATCCGTTTGAATTTGGAAACAGAAACTTAAAACGTCAATTTCTCGAAATGACTTCGAGTCTACATATTTTCAGCTTTTGAAGCAGAGTCAAAATATATAAAAAGGGCTTCATAATGTTGAAAGAAATTCTAACTTCTGACAATTATTGGCGAAGATACATCCGTTTGAATTTGGAAACAGAAACTTAAAACGTCAATTTCTCGAAATGACTTCGAGACTACATATTTTCAGCTTTTGATGCAGAGTCAAAATAACTCAAAAGGGCTTCATAATTTTGAAAGAAAATTCCTAACTTCTGACAATTATTGGCGAACGATACATCCGTTTGAATTGGGAAACAGCAACTTAAAAGTTAATTTCTCGAATTGACTTCGAGACTACATATTTTCAGCTTTTGATGCAGAATCAAAATATATAAAAAGGGCTTCATAATGTTGAAAGAAATTCTGACTTCTGACAATTATTGGCGAAGATACATCCGTTTGAATTTGGAAACAGAAACTTAAAACGTGTATTTCTCGAAATGACTTCGAGACTACATATTTTCAGCTTTTGAAGCAGAGTCAAAATATATAAAAAGGGCTTCATAATGTTGAAAGAAACTCAAACTTTTGACAATTATTGACGAAGATACATCCGTTTGAATTTGGAAACAGAAACTTAAAACGTCAATTTCTCGAAATGACTTCGAGACTACATATTTTCAGCTTTTGATGCAGAATCAAAATATATAAAATGGGCTTCATAATGTTGAAAGAAATTCTAACTTCTGACAATTATTGGCGAAGATACATCCGTTTGAATTTGGAAACAGAAACTTAAAACGTCAATTTCTCGAAATGACTTCGAGACTACATATTTTCAGCTTTTGATGCAGAATCAAAATATATAAAAAGGGCTTCATAATTTTGAAAGAAATTCTAACTTCTGACAATTATTGGCGAAGATACATCCGTTTGAATTTGGAAACAGAAACTTAAAACGTCAATTTCTCGAAATGACTTCGAGACTACATATTTTCAGCTTTTGATGCAGAGTCAAAATATATAAAAAGGGCTTCATATTGTTGAAAGAAACTCTAACTTTTGACAATTATTGGCGAAGATACATCCGTTTGAATTTGGAAACAGAAACTTAAAACGTCAATTTCTCGAAATGACTTCGAGACTACATATTTTCAGCTTTTGATGCAGGGTCAAAATATATAAAAAGGGCTTCATAATGTTGAAAGAAATTCTAACTTCTGACAATTATTGGCGAAGATACATCCGTTTGAATTTGGAAACAGAAACTTAAAACGTCAATTTCTCGAAATGACTTCGAGACTACATATTTTCAGCTTTTGATGCAGAGTCAAAATATATAAAAAGGGCTTCATAATGTTGAAAGAAATTCTAACTTCTGACAATTATTGGCGAAGATACATCCGTTTGAATTTGGAAACAGAAACTTAAAACGTCAATTTCTCGAAATGACTTCGAGACTAAATATTTTCAGCTTTTGATGCAGAATCAAAATATATAAAAAGGGCTTCATAATGTTGAAAGAAATTCTAACTTGTGACAATTATTGGCGAAGATACATCCGTTTGAATTTGGAAACAGAAACTTAAAACGTCAATTGCTCGAAATGACTTCGAGACTACATATTTTCAGCTTTTGATGCAGAATCAAAATATATAAAAGGGGTTCATAATGTTGAAAGAAATTCTAACTTCTGACAATTATTGGCGAAGATACATCCGTTTGAATTTGGAAACAGAAACTTAAAACGTCAATTTTTCGAAATGACTTCGAGTCTACATATTTTCAGCTTTTGAAGCAGAGTCAAAATATATAAAAAGGGCTTCATAATGTTGAAAGAAATTCTAACTTCTGACAATTATTGGCGAAGATACATCCGTTTGAATTTGGAAACAGAAACTTAAAACGTCAATTTCTCGAAATGACTTCGAGACGACATATTTTCAGCTTTTGATGCAGAGTCAAAATATATAAAAAGGGCTTCATAATGTTGAAAGAAATTCTAACTTCTGACAATTATTGGCGAAGATACATCCGTTTGAATTTGGAAACAGAAACTTAAAAGTTAATTTCTCGAATTGACTTCGAGACTACATATTTTCAGCTTTTGATGCAGAATCAAAATATATAAAAAGGGCTTCATAATGTTGAAAGAAATTCTAACTTCTGACAATTATTGGCGAAGATACATCCGTTTGAATTTGGAAACAGAAACTTAAAACGTCAATTTCTCGAAATTACTTCGAGACTACATATTTTCAGCTTTTGATGCAGAGTCAAAATATATAAAAAGGGCTTCATAATGTTGAAAGAAACTCTAACTTTTGACAATTATTGGCGAAGATACAACCGTTTGAATTTGGAAACAGAAACTTAAAACGTCAATTTCTCGAAATGACTTCGAGACTACATATTTTCAGCTTTTGATGCAGGGTCAAAATATATAAAAAGGGCTTCATAATGTTGAAAGAAATTCTAACTTCTGACAATTATTGGCGAAGATACATCCGTTTGAATTTGGAAACAGAAACTTAAAACGTCAATTTCTCGAAATGACTTTGAGACTACATATTTTCAGCTTTTGATGCAGAGTCAAAATATATAAAAAGGGCTTCATAATGTTGAAAGAAATTCTAACTTCTGACAATTATTGGCGAAGATACATCCGTTTGAATTTGGAAACAGAATCTTAAAACGTCAATTTCTCGAAATGACTTCGAGACTACATATTTTCAGTTTTTGATGCAGAGTCAAAATATATAAAAAGGGCTTCATAATGTTGAAAGAAATTCTAACTTCTGACAATTATTGGCGAAGATACATCCGTTTGAATTTGGAAACAGAAACTTAAAACGTCAATTTCTCGAAATGACTTCGAGACTACATATTTTCAGCTTTTGAAGCAGAGTCAAAATATATAAAAAGGGCTTCATAATGTTGAAAGAAGTTCTAACTTCTGACAATTATTGGCGAAGATACATCCGTTTGAATTTGGAAACAGAAACTTAAAACGTCAATTTCTCGAAATGACTTCGAGACCACATATTTTCAGCTTTTGATGCAGAATCAAAATATATAAAAAGGGCTTCATAATGTTGAAAGAAATTCTAACTTCTGACAATTATTGGCGAAGATACATCCGTTTGAATTTGGAAAGAGAGACTTAAAACGTCGATTTCTCGAAATGACTTCGAGACCACATATTTTCAGCTTTTGATGCAGAATCAAAATATATAAAAAGGGCTTCATAATGTTGAAAGAAATTCTAACTTCTGACAATTATTGACGAAGATACATCCGTTTGAATTTGGAAACCGAAACTTAAAACGTCAATTTCTCGAAATGACTTCGAGACTACATATTTTCAGCTTTTGATGCAGGGTCAAAATATATAAAAAGGGCTTCATAATGTTGAAAGAAATTCTAACTTCTGACAATTATTGGCGAAGATACATCCATTTGAATTTGGAAACAGAAACTTAAAACGTCAATTTCTCGAAATGACTTCGAGACTACATATTTTCAGCTTTTGATGCAGAGTCAAAATATATAAAAAGGGCTTCATAATGTTGAAAGAAATTCTAACTTCTGACAATTATTGGCGAAGATACATCCGTTTGAATTTGGAAACCGAAACTTAAAACGTCAATTTTTCGAAATGACTTCGAGACTACATATTTTCAGCTTTTGATGCAGAATCAAAATATATAAAAAGGGCTTCATAATGTTGAAAGAAATTCTAACTTCTGACAATTATTGGCGAAGATACATCCGTTTGAATTTGGAAACTGAAACTTAAAACGTCAATTTCTCGAGATGACTTCGAGACTACATATTTTCAGCTTTTGATGCAGAATCAAAATATATAAAAAGGGATCCTTAATTTTGAAAGAAATTCTAACTTCTGACAATTATTGGCGAAGATACATCCGTTTGAATTTGGAAAAACAAACTTAAAGCGTCAATTTCGCGAAATGACTTCGAGACTACATATTTTCAGCTTTTGATGCAGAATCAAAATATATAAAAAGGGCTTCATAATTTTGAAAGAAATTCTAACTTCTGACAATTATTGGCGAAGATACATCCGTTTGAATTTGGAAACAGAAACTTAAAATGTCAATTTCTCGAAATGACTTCGAGACTACATATTTTCAGCTTTTGATGCAGAGTCAAAATATATAAAAAGGGCTTCATAATGTTGAAAGAAATTCTAACTTCTGACAATTATTGGCAAAGATACATCCGTTTGAATTTGGAAACAGAAACTTAAAACGTCAATTTCTCGAAATGACTTCGAGACTACATATTTTCAGCTTTTGATGCAGAATCAAAATATATAAAAAGGGCTTCATAATGTTGAAAGAAATTCTAACTTCTGACAATTATTGGCGAAGATACATCCGTTTGAATTTGGAATCAGAAACTTAAAACGTCAATTTCTCGAAATGACTTCGAGACTACATATTTTCAGCTTTTGATGCAGGGTTAAAATATATAAAAGGGGCTTCATAATGTTGAAAGAAATTCTAACTTCTGACAATTATTGGCGAAGATACATCCGTTTGAATTTGGAAACAGAAACTTAAAACGTCAATTTCTCGAAATGACTTCGAGACTACATATTTTCAGCTTTTGATGCAGAGTCAAAATATATAAAAAGGGCTTCATAATGTTGAAAGAAATTCTAACTTCTGACAATTATTGGCGAAGATACATCCGTTTGAATTTGGAAACAGAAACTTAAAACGTCAATTTCTCGAAATGACTTCGAGACTACATATTTTCAGCTTTTGATGCAGAATCAAAATATATAAAAAGGGCTTCATAATGTTGAAAGAAATTCTAACTTCTGACAATTATTGGCGAAGATACATCCATTTGAATTTGGAAACAGAAACTTAAAACGACAATTTCTCGAAATGACTTCGAGACTACATATTTTCAGCTTTTGATGCAGAGTCAAAATATATAAAAAGGGCTTCATAATGTTGAAAGAAACTCAAACTTTTGACAATTATTGGCGAAGATACAACCGTTTAAATTTGGAAACAGAAACTTAAAACGTCAATTTCTCGAAATGACTTCGAGACTACATATTTTCAGCTTTTGATGCAGAATCAAAATATATAAAAAGGAATTCATAATGTTGAAAGAAATTCTAACTTCTGACAATTATTGGCGAAGATACATCCGTTTGAATTTGGAAACAGAAACTTAAAACGTCGATTTCTCGAAATGACTTCAAGACTACATATTTTCAGCTTTTGATGCAGAATCAAAATATATAAAAAGGGCTTCATAATGTTGAAAGAAATTCTAACTTCTGACAATTATTGGCGAAGATACATCCGTTTGAATTTGGAAACAGAAACTTAAAACGTCAATTTCTCGAAATGACTTCGAGACGACATATTTTCAGCTTTTGATGCAGAGTCAAAATATATAAAAAGGGCTTCATAATGTTGAAAGAAATTCTAACTTCTGACAATTATTGGCGAAGATACATCCGTTTGAATTTGGAAACAGAAACTTAAAACGTCAATTTCTCGAAATGACTTCGAGACTACATATTTTC
Organism: Drosophila grimshawi; assembly: GCF_018153295.1. NCBI lineage: Eukaryota > Metazoa > Arthropoda > Insecta > Diptera > Drosophilidae > Drosophila > Drosophila grimshawi. The sequence continues at coordinate 68,287 of NW_025062938.1, forward strand.
AGCTTTTGATGCAGAATCAAAATATATAAAAAGGGCTTCATAATGTTGAAAGAAACTCAAACTTTTGACAATTATTGGCGAAGATACAACCGTTTAAATTTGGAAACAGAAACTTAAAACGTCAATTTCTCGAAATGACTTCGAGACTACATATTTTCAGCTTTTGATGCAGAATCAAAATATATAAAAAGGGATTCATAATGTTGAAAGAAATTCTAACTTCTGACAATTATTGGCGAAGATACATCCGTTTGAATTTGGAAACAGAAACTTAAAACGTCGATTTCTCGAAATGACTTCAAGACTACATATTTTCAGCTTTTGATGCAGAATCAAAATATATAAAAAGGGCTTCATAATGTTGAAAGAAATTCTAACTTGTGACAATTATTGGCGAAGATACATCCGTTTGAATTTGGAAACAGAAACTTAAAACGTCAATTTCTCGAAATGACTTCGAGACGACATATTTTCAGCTTTTGATGCAGAGTCAAAATATATAAAAAGGGCTTCATAATGTTGAAAGAAATTCTAACTTCTGACAATTATTGGCGAAGATACATCCGTTTGAATTTGGAAACAGAAACTTAAAACGTCAATTTCTCGAAATGACTTCGAGACGACATATTTTCAGCTTTTGATGCAGAGTCAAAATATATAAAAAGGGCTTCATAATGTTGAAAGAAATTCTAACTTCTGACAATTATTGGCGAAGATACATCCGTTTGAATTTGGAAACAGAAACTTAAAAGTTAATTTCTCGAATTGACTTCGAGACTACATATTTTCAGCTTTTGATGCAGAATCAAAATATATAAAAAGGGCTTCATAATGTTGAAAGAAATTCTAACTTCTGACAATTATTGGCGAAGATACATCCGTTTGAATTTGGAAACAGAAACTTAAAACGTTAATTTCTCGAAATGACTTCGAGACTACATATTTTCAGCTTTTGATGCAGAATCAAAATATATAAAAAGGGCTTCATAATTTTGAAAGAAATTCTAACTTCTGACAATTATTGGCGAAGATACATCCGTTTGAATTTGGAAACAGAAACTTAAAACGTCAATTTCTCGAAGTGACTTCGAGACTACATATTTTTAGCTTTTGATGCAGAATCAAAATATATAAAAAGGGCTTCATAATGTTGAAAGAAATTCTAACTTCTGACAATTATTGGCGAAGATACATCCGTTTGAATTTGGAAACAGAAACTTAAAACGTCAATTTCTCGAAATGACTTCGAGACTACATATTTTCAGCTTTTGATGCAGAATCAAAATATATAAAAAGGGCTTCATAATGTTGACAGAAACTCAAACTTTTGACAATTATTGGCGAAGATACATCCGTTTGAATTTGGAAACAGAAACTTAAAACGTCAATTTCTCGAAATGACTTCGAGACTACATATTTTCAGCTTTTGATGCAGAATCAAAATATATAAAAAGGGTTCATAATGTGGAAAGAAATTCTAACTTCTGATAATTATTGGCGAAGATACATCCGTTTGAATTTGGAAACAGAAACTTAAAACGTCAATTTCTCGAAATGACTTCGAGACTACATATTTTCAGCTTTTGATTCAGAATCAAAATATATAAAAAGAGCTTCATAATGTTGAAAGAAATTCTAACTTCTGACAATTATTGGCGAAGATACATCCGTTTGAATTTGGAAACAGAAACTTAAAACGTCAATTTCTCGAAATGACTTCGAGACTACATATTTTCAGCTTTTGATGCAGAGTCAAAATATATAAAAAGGGCTTCATAATGTTGAAAGAAATTCTAACTTCTGACAATTATTGGCGAAGATACATCCGTTTGAATTTGGAAACAGAAACTTAAAACGTCAATTTCTCGAAATGACTTCGAGACTACATATTTTTAGCTTTTGATGCAGAATCAAAATATATAAAAAGGGTTCATAATGTGGAAAGAAATTCTGACTTCTGACAATTATTGGCGAAGATACATCCGGTTGAATTTGGAAACAGAAACTTAAAACGTCAATTTCTCGAAATGACTTCGAGACTACATATTTTCAGCTTTTGATGCAGAATCAAAATATATAAAAAGGGTTCATAATGTGGAAAGAAATTCTGACTTCTGACAATTATTGGCGAAGATACATCCGGTTGAATTTGGAAACAGAAACTTAAAACGTCAATTTCTCGAAATGACTTCGAGACTACATATTTTCAGCTTTTGATTCAGAATCAAAATATATAAAAAGCGCTTCATAATTTTGAAAGAAATTCTAACTTCTGACAATTATTGACGAAGATACATCCGTTTGAATTTGGAAACCGAAACTTAAAACGTCAATTTCTCGAAATGACTTCGAGACTACATATTTTCAGCTTTTGATGCAGGGTCAAAATATATAAAAAGGGCTTCATAATGTAGAAAGAAATTCTAACTTCTGACAATTATTGGCGAAGATACATCCGTTTGAATTTGGAAACAGAAACTTAAAACGTAAATTTCTCGAAATGACTTCGAGACTACATATTTTCAGCTTTGATGCAGAGTCAAAATATATAAAAAGGGCTTCATAATGTTGAAAGAAATTCTAACTTCTGACAATTATTGGCGAAGATACATCCGTTTGAATTTGGAAACAGAAACTTAAAACGTCAATTTCTCGAAATGACTTCGAGACTACATATTTTCAGCTTTTGATGCAGAGTCAAAATATATAAAAAGGGCTTCATAATGTTGAAAGAAATTCTAACTTCTGACAATTATTGGCGAAGATACATCCGTTTGAATTTGGAAACAGAAACTTAAAACGTCAATTTCTCGAAATGACTTCGAGACTACATATTTTCAGCTTTTGATGCAGAATCAAAATATATAAAAAGGGCTTCATAATGTTGAAAGAAATTCTAACTTCTGACAATTATTGGCGAAGATACATCCGTTTGAATTTGGAAACAGAAACTTAAAACGTCAATTGCTCGAAATGACTTCGAGTCTACATATTTTCAGCTTTTGAAGCAGAGTCAAAATATATAAAAAGGGCTTCATAATGTTGAAAGAAATTCTAACTTCTGACAATTATTGGCGAAGATACAACCGTTTGAATTTGGAAACAGAAACTTAAAACGTCAATTTCTCGAAATGACTTCGAGACTACATATTTTCAGCTTTTGATGCAGAATCAAAATATTTAAAAAGGGCATCATAATGTTGAAAGAAATTCTGACTTCTGACAATTATTGGCGAAGATACATCCGTTTGAATTTGGAAACAGAAACTTAAAACGTCAATTTCTCGAAATGACTTCGAGACTACATATTTTCAGCTTTTGAAGCAGGGTCAAAATATATAAAAAGGGCTTCATAATGTTGAAAGAAATTCTAACTTCTGACAATTATTGGCGAAGATACATCCGTTTGAATTTGGAAACAGAAACTTAAAACGTCAATTTCTCGAAATGACTTCAAGACTACATATTTTCAGCTTTTGATGCAGAATCAAAATATATAAAAAGGGCTTCATAATGTTGAAAGAAATTCTAACTTCTGACAATTATTGGCGAAGATACATCCGTTTGAATTTGGAAACAGAGACTTAAAACGTCGATTTCTCGAAATGACTTCGAGACTACATATTTTCAGCGTTTGATGCAGAATCAAAATATATAAAAAGGGCTTCATAATGTTGAAAGAAATTCTAACTTCTGACAATTATTGGCGAAGATACATCCGTTTGAATTTGGAAACAGAAACTTAAAACGTCAATTTCTCGAAATGACTTCGAGACTACATATTTTCAGCTTTTGATGCAGAGTCAAAATATATAAAAAGGGCTTCATAATGTTGAAAGAAATTCTAACTTCTGACAATTATTGGCGAAGATACATCCGTTTGAATTTGGAAACAGAAACTTAAAACGTCAATTTCTCGAAATGACTTCGAGACTACATATTTTCAGCTTTTGATGCAGGGTCAAAATATATAAAAAGGGCTTCATAATGTTGAAAGAAATTCTAACTTCTGACAATTATTGGCGAAGATACATCCGTTTGAATTTGGAAACAGAAACTTAAAACGTCAATTTCTCGAAATGACTTCGAGACTACATATTTTCAGCTTTTGATGCAGAGTCAAAATATATAAAAAGGGCTTCATAATGTTGAAAGAAATTCTAACTTCTGACAATTATTGGCGAAGATACATCCGGTTGAATTTGGAAACAGAAACTTAAAACGTCCATTTCTCGAAATGACTTCGAGACTACATATTTTCAGCTTTTGATGCAGAATCAAAATATATAAAAAGGGCTTCATAATGTTGAAAGAAATTCTAACTTCTGACAATTATTGGCGAAGATACATCCGTTTGAATTTGGAAACAGAAACTTAAAACGTCAATTTCTCGAAATGACTTCGAGACTACATATTTTCAGCTTTTGATGCAGAGTCAAAATATATAAAAAGGGCTTCATAATGTTGAAAGAAATTCTAACTTCTGACAATTATTGGCGAAGATACATCCGTTTGAATTTGGAAACAGAAACTTAAAACGTCAATTTCTCGAAATGACTTCGAGACTACATATTTTCAGCTTTTGATGCAGAGTCAAAATATATAAAAAGGGCTTCATAATGTTGAAAGAAACTCAAACTTTTGACAATTATTGGCGAAGATACATCCGTTTGAATTTGGAAACAGAAACTTAAAACGTCAATTTCTCGAAATGACTTCGAGACTACATATTTTCAGCTTTTGATGCAGAATCAAAATATATAAAAAGGGCTTCATAATGTTGAAAGAAATTCTAACTTCTGACAATTATTGGCGAAGATACATCCATTTGAATTTGGAAACAGAAACTTAAAACGTCAATTTCTCGAAATGACTTCGAGACTACATATTTTCAGCTTTTGATGCAGAGTCAAAATATATCAAAAGGGCTTCATAATGTTGAAAGAAATTCTAACTTCTGACAATTATTGGCGAAGATACATCCGTTTGAATTTGGAAACAGAAACTTAAAACGTCAATTTCTCGAAATGACTTTGAGACTACATATTTTCAGCTTTTGATGCAGGGTCAAAATATATAAAAGGGGCTTCATAATGTTGAAAGAAATTCTAACTTCTGACAATTATTGGCGAAGATACATCCGTTTGAATTTGGAAACAGAAACTTAAAACGTCAATTTCTCGAAATGACTTCGAGACTACATATTTTCAGCTTTTGAAGCAGAGTCAAACCATATAAAAAGGGCTTCATAATGTTGAAAGAAATTCTAACTTCTGACAATTATTGGCGAAGATACATCCGTTTGAATTTGGAAACAGAGACTTAAAACGTCGATTTCTCGAAATGACTTCGAGACTACATATTTTCAGCGTTTGATGCAGAATCAAAATATATAAAAAGGGCTTCATAATGTTGAAAGAAATTCTAACTTCTGACAATTATTGGCGAAGATACATCCGTTCGAATTTGGAAACAGAAACTTAAAACGTCAATTTCTCGAAATGACTTCGAGACTACATATTTTCAGCTTTTGATGCAGAGTCAAAATATATAAAAAGGGCTTCATAATGTTGAAAGAAATTCTAACTTCTGACAATTATTGGCGAAGATACATCCGTTTGAATTTGGAAACAGAAACTTAAAACGTCAATTTCTCGAAATGACTTCGAGACTACATATTTTCAGCTTTTGATGCAGAGTCAAAATATGTAAAAAGGGCTTCATAATGTTGAAAGAAATTCTAACTTCTGACAATTATTGGCGAAGATACATCCGTCTGAATTTGGAAACAGAAACTTAAAACGTCAATTTCTCGAAATGACTTCGAGACTACATATTTTCAGCTTTTGATGCAGAATCAAAATATATAAAAAGGGCATCATAATGTTGAAAGAAATTCTAACTTCTGACAATTATTGGCGAAGATACATCCGTTTGAATTTGGAAACAGAAACTTAAAACGTCAATTTCTCGAAATGACTTCGAGACCACATATTTTCAGCTTTTGATGCAGAATCAAAATATATAAAAAGGGCTTCATAATTTTGAAAGAAATTCTAACTTCTGACAATTATTGGCGAAGATACATCCGTTTGAATTTGGAAACAGAAACTTAAAATGTCAATTTCTCGAAATGACTTCGAGACTACATATTTTCAGCTTTTGATGCAGAATCAAAATATATAAAAAGGGCTTCATAATGTTGAAAGAAATTCTGACTTCTGACAATTATTGGCGAAGATACATCCGTTTGAATTTGGAAACAGAAACTTAAAACGTCAATTTCTCGAAATGACTTCGAGACTACATATTTTCAGCTTTTGATGCAGAATCAAAATATATAAAATAGGCTTCATAATGTTGAAAGAAATTCTAACTGCTGACAATTATTGGCGAAGATACATCCGTTTGAATTTGGAAACAGAAACTTAAAACGTCAATTTCTCGAAATGACTTCGCGACTACATATTTTCAGCTTTTTGATGCAGAGTCAAAATATATAAAAAGGGCTTCATAATGTTGAAAGAAATTCTGACTTCTGACAATTATTGGCGAAGATACATCCGTTTGAATTTGGAAACAGAAACTTCAAACGTAAATTTCTCGAAATGACTTCGAGACTACATTTTTTCAGCTTTTGATGCAGAATCAAAATATATAAAAAGGGCTTCATAATGTTGAAAGAAATTCTAACTTTTGACAATTATTGGCGAAGATACATCCGTTTGAATTTGGAAACAGAAACTTAAAACGTCAATTTCTCGAAATGACTTCGAGACTACATATTTTCAGCTTTTGATGCAGAATCAAAATATATAAAAAGGGCTTCATAATGTTGAAAGAAATTCTAACTTCTGACAATTATTGGCGAAGATACATCCGTTTGAATTTGGAAACAGAGACTTAAAACGTCGATTTCTCGAAATGACTTCGAGACTACATATTTTCAGCGTTTGATGCAGAATCAAAATATATAAAAAGGGCTTCATAATGTTGAAAGAAATTCTAACTTCTGACAATTATTAGCGAAGATACATCCGTTTGAATTTGGAAACAGAAACTTAAAACGTCAATTTCTCGAAATGACTTCGAGACTACATATTTTCAGCTTTTGATGCAGAGTCAAAATATATAAAAAGGGCTTCATAATGTTGAAAGAAATTCTAACTTCTGACAATTATTGGCGAAGATACATCCGTTTGAATTTGGAAACAGAAACTTAAAACGTCAATTTCTCGAAATGACTTCGAGACTACATATTTTTAGCTTTTGATGCAGGGTCAAAATATATAAAAAGGGCTTCATAATGTTGAAAGAAATTCTAACTTCTGACAATTATTGGCGAAGATACATCCGTTTGAATTTGGAAACAGAAACTTAAAACGTCAATTTCGCGCAATGACTTCGAGACTACATATTTTCAGCTTTTGATGCAGAGTCAAAATATATAAAAAGGGCTTCATAATGTTGAAAGAAATTCTAACTTCTGACAATTATTGGCGAAGATACATCCGTTTGAATTTGGAAACAGAAACTTAAAACGTCAATTTCTCGAAATGACTTCGAGACTACATATTTTCAGGGCTTCATAATGTTGAAAGAAATTCTAACTTTTGACAATTATTGGCGAAGATACATCCGTTTGAATTTGGAAACAGAAACTTAAAACGTCAATTTCTCGAAATGACTTCGAGACTACATATTTTCAGCTTTTGATGCAGAATCAAAATATATAAAAAGGGCTTCATAATGTTGAAAGAAATTCTAACTTCTGACAATTATTGACGAAGATACATCCGTTTGAATTTGGAAACAGAGACTTAAAACGTCGATTTCTCGAAATGACTTCGAGACTACATATTTTCAGCGTTTGATGCAGAATCAAAATATATAAAAAGGGCTTCATAATGTTGAAAGAAATTCTAACTTCTGACAATTATTAGCGAAGATACATCCGTTTGAATTTGGAAACAGAAACTTAAAACGTCAATTTCTCGAAATGACTTCGAGACTACATATTTTCAGCTTTTGATGCAGAGTCAAAATATATAAAAAGGGCTTCATAATGTTGAAAGAAATTCTAACTTCTGACAATTATTGGCGAAGATACATCCGTTTGAATTTGGAAACAGAAACTTAAAACGTCAATTTCTCGAAATGACTTCGAGACTACATATTTTTAGCTTTTGATGCAGGGTCAAAATATATAAAAAGGGCTTCATAATGTTGAAAGAAATTCTAACTTCTGACAATTATTGGCGAAGATACATCCGTTTGAATTTGGAAACAGAAACTTAAAACGTCAATTTCGCGCAATGACTTCGAGACTACATATTTTCAGCTTTTGATGCAGAGTCAAAATATATAAAAAGGGCTTCATAATGTTGAAAGAAATTCTAACTTCTGACAATTATTGGCGAAGATACTTCCTTTTGAATTTGGAAACAGAAACTTAAAACGTCAATTTCTCGAAATGACTTCGAGACTACATATTTTCAGGTTTTGATGCATAGTCAAAATATATAAAAGGGGCTTCATAATGTTGAAAGAAATTCTAACTTCTGACAATTATTGGCGAAGATACATCCGTTTGAATTTGGAAACAGAAACTTAAAACGTCAATTTCTCGAAATGACTTCGAGACTACATATTTTCAGCTTTTGATGCAGAGTCAAAATATATAAAAAGGGCTTCATAATGTTGAAAGAAATTCTAACTTCTGACAATTATTGGCGAAGATACATCCGTTTGAATTTGGAAACAGAAACTTAAAACGTCAATTTCGCGCAATGACTTCGAGACTACATATTTTCAGCTTTTGATGCAGAGTCAAAATATATAAAAAGGGCTTCATAATGTTGAAAGAAATTCTAACTTCTGACAATTATTGGCGAAGATACATCCGTTTGAATTTGGAAACAGAAACTTAAAACGTCAATTTCTCGAAATGACTTCGAGACTACATATTTTCAGCTTTTGATGCAAAGTCAAAATATATAAAAAGGGCTTCAAATTGTTGAAAGAAATTCTAACTTCTGACAATTATTGGCGAAGATACATCCGTTTGAATTTGGAAACAGAAGCTTAAAACGTAAATTTCTCGAAATGACTTCGAGACTACATATTTTTAGCTTTTGATGCAGGGTCAAAATATATAAAAAGGGCTTCATAATGTTGAAAGAAATTCTAACTTCTGACAATTATTGGCGAAGATACATCCGTTTGAATTTGGAAACAGAAACTTAAAACGTCAATTTCTCGAAATGACTTCGAGACTACATATTTTCAGCTTTTGATGCAGGGTCAAAATATATAAAAAGGGCTTCATAATGTTGAAAGAAATTCTAACTTCTGACAATTATTGGCGAAGATACATCCGTTTGAATTTGGAAACAGAAACTTAAAACGTCAATTTCTCGAAATGACTTCGAGACTACATATTTTCAGCTTTTGAAGCAGAGTCAAAATATATAAAAAGGGCTTCATAATGTTGAAAGAAATTCTAACTTCTGACAATTATTGGCGAAGATACATCCGTTTGAATTTGGAAACAGAGACTTAAAACGTCGATTTCTCGAAATGACTTCGAGACTACATATTTTCAGCTTTTGATGCAGAATCAAAATATATAAAAAGGGCTTCATAATGTTGAAAGAAATTCTAACTTCTGACAATTATTGGCGAAGATACATCCGTTCGAATTTGGAAACAGAAACTTAAAACGTCAATTTCTCGAAATGACTTCGAGACTACATATTTTCAGCTTTTGATGCAGAATCAAAATATATAAAAAGGGCTTCAAATTGTTGAAAGAAATTCTAACTTCTGACAATTATTGGCGAAGATACATCCGTTTGAATTTGGAAACAGAAACTTAAAACGTAAATTTCTCGAAATGACTTCGAGACTACATATTTTCAGCTTTTGATGCAGGGTCAAAATATATAATAAGGGCCTCATAATGTTGAAAGAAATTCTAACTTCTGACAATTATTGGCGAAGATACATCCGGTTGAATTTGGAAACAGAAACTTAAAACGTCGGTTTCTCGAAATGACTTCGAGACTACATATTTTCAGCTTTTGATGCAGAGTCAAAATATATAAAAAGGGCTTCATAATGTTGAAAGAAATTCTAACTTCTGACAATTATTGACGAAGATACATCCGTTTGAATTTGGAAACAGAAACTTAAAACGTCAATTTCTCGAAATGACTTCGAGACTACATATTTTCAGCTTTTGATGCAGGGTCAAAATATATAAAAAGGGCTTCATAATGTTGAAAGAAATTCTAACTTCTGACAATTATTGGCGAAGATACATCCGTTTGAATTTGGAAACAGAAACTTAAAACGTCAATTTCTCAAAATGACTTCGAGACTACATATTTTCAGCGTTTGATGCAGAATCAAAATATATAAAAAGGGCTTCATAATGTTGAAAGAAATTCTAACTTCTGACAATTATTGGCGAAGATACATCCGTTTGAATTTGGAAACAGAAACTTAAAACGTCAATTTCTCGAAATGACTTCGAGACTACATATTTCCAGCTTTTGATGCAGAGTCAAAATATATAAAAAGGGCTTCATAATGTTGAAAGAAATTCTAACTTCTGACAATTATTGGCGAAGATACAACCGTTTGAATTTGGAAACAGAAACTTAAAACGTCAATTTCTCGAAATGACTTCGAGACTACATATTTTCAGCTTTTGATGCAGAATCAAAATATATAAAAAGGGCATCATAATGTTGAAAGAAATTCTAACTTCTGACAATTATTGGCGAAGATACATCCGTTTGAATTTGGAAACAGAAACTTAAAACGTCATTTTCTCGAAATGACTTCGAGACTACATATTTTCAGCTTTTGATGCAGAATCAAAATATATAAAAAGGGCTTCATAATGTTGAAAGAAATTCTAACTTCTGACAATTATTGGCGAAGATACATCCGTTTGAATTTGGAAACAGAAACTTAAAACGTCAATTTCGCGAAATGACTTCGAGACTACATATTTTCAGCTTTTGATGCAGAATCAAAATATATAAAAAGGGCTTCATAATGTTGAAAGAAATTCTAACTTCTGACAATTATTGGCGAAGATACATCCGTTTGAATTTGGAAACAGAAACTTAAAATGTCAATTTCTCGAAATGACTTCGAGACTACATATTTTCAGCTTTTGATGCAGAGTCAAAATATATAAAAAGGGCTTCACATTGTTGAAAGAAATTCTAACTTCTGACAATTATTGGCGAAGATACAATTTGGAAACAGAAACTTAAAACGTCAATTTCTCGAAATGACTTCGAGACTACATATTTTCAGCTTTTCATGCAGAATCAAAATATATAAAAAGGGCTTCATAATGTTGAAAGAAATTCTAACTTCTGACAATTATTGGCGAAGATACATCCGTTTGAATTTGGAAACAGAAACTTAAAGCGTCAATTTCTCGAAATGACTTCGAGACTACATATTTTCAGCTTTTGATGCAGGGTCAAAATATATAAAAAGGGCTTCATAATGTTGAAAGAAATTCTAACTTCTGACAATTATTGGCGAAGATACATCCGTTTGAATTTGGAAACAGAAACTTAAAACGTCAATTTCTCGAAATGACTTCGAGACTACATATTTTCAGCTTTTGAAGCAGAGTCAAAATATATAAAAGGGCTTCATAATGTTGAAAGAAATTCTAACTTCTGACAATTATTGGCGAAGATACATCCGTTTGAATTTGGAAACAGAAACTTAAAACGTCAATTTCTCGAAATGACTTCGAGACTACATATTTTCAGCTTTTGATGCAGAATCAAAATATATAAAAAGGGCTTCATAATGTTGAAAGAAATTCTAACTTCTGACAATTATTGGCGAAGATACATCCGTTTGAATTTGGAAACAGAGACTTAAAACGTCGATTTCTCGAAATGACTTCGAGACTACATATTTTCAGCGTTTGATGCAGAATCAAAATATATAAAAAGGGCTTCATAATGTTGAAAGAAATTCTAACTTCTGACAATTATTGGCGAAGATACATCCGTTTGAATTTGGAAACAGAAACTTAAAACGTCAATTTCTCGAAATGACTTCGAGACTACATATTTTCAGCTTTTGATGCAGAGTCAAAATATATAAAAAGGGCTTCATAATGTTGAAAGAAATTCTAACTTTTGACAATTATTGGCGAAGATACATCCGTTTGAATTTGGAAACAGAAACTTAAAACGTCAATTTCTCGAAATGACTTCGAGACTACATATTTTCAGCTTTTGATGCAGAGTCAAAATATATAAAAAGGGCTTCATAATGTTGAAAGAAATTCTAACTTCTGACAATTATTGGCGAAGATACATCCGTTTGAATTTGGAAACAGAAACTTAAAACGTCAATTTCTCGAAATGACTTCGAGACTACATATTTTCAGCTTTTGATGCAGAATCAAAATATATAAAAAGGGCTTCATAATGTTGAAAGAAATTCTAACTTCTGACAATTATTGGCGAAGATACATTCGTTTGAATTTGGAAACAGAAACTTAAAACGTCAATTTCTCGAAATGACTTCGAGACTACATATTTTCAGCTTTTGATGCAGAGTCAAAATATATAAAAGGGGCTTCATAATGTTGAAAGAAATTCTAACTTCTGACAATTATTGGCGAAGATACATCCGTTTGAATTTGGAAACAGAAACTTAAAACGTCAATTTCGCGAAATGACTTCGAGACTACATACTTTCAGCTTTTGATGCAGAGTCAAAATATATAAAAAGGGCTTCATAATGTTGAAAGAAATTCTAACTTCTGACAATTATTGGCGAAGATACATCCGTTTGAATTTGGAAACAGAAACTTAAAACGTCAATTTCTCGAAATGACTTCGAGACTACATATTTTCAGCTTTTGATGCAGAATCAAAATAGTCAAAATATATAAAAAGGGCTTCATAATGTTGAAAGAAATTCTAACTTCTGACAATTATTGGCGAAGATACATCCGTCCGAATTTGGAAACAGAAACTTAAAACGTCAATTTCTCGAAATGACTTCGAGACTACATATTTTCAGCTTTTGATGCAGAGTCAAAATATATAAAAAGGGCTTCATATTGTTGAAAGAAATTCTAACTTCTGACAATTATTGGCGAAGATACATCCGTTTGAATTTGGAAACAGAAACTTAAAACGTAAATTTCTCGAAATGACTTCGAGACTACATATTTTCAGCTTTTGATGCAGGGTCAAAATATATAAAAAGGGCTTCATAATGTTGAAAGAAATTCTAACTTCTGACAATTATTGGCGAAGATACATCCGTTTGAATTTGGAAACAGAAACTTAAAACGTCAATTTCGCGCAATGACTTCGAGACTACATATTTTCAGCTTTTGATGCAGAATCAAAATATATAAAAAGGGCATGATAATGTCGAAAGAAATTCTAACTTCTGACAATAATTGGCGAAGATACATCCGTTTGAATTTGGAAACAGAAACTTAAAACGTCAATTTCGCGAAATGACTTCGAGACTACATATTTTCAGCTTTTGATGCAGAATCAAAATATATAAAAAGGGCTTCATAATGTTGAAAGAAATTCTAACTTCTGACAATTATTGGCGAAGATACATCCATTTGAATTTGGAAACAGAAACTTAAAATGTCAATTTCTCGAAATGACTTCGAGACTACATATTTTCAGCTTTTGATGCAGAGTCAAAATATATAAAAAGGGCTTCATAATGTTGAAAGAAATTCTAACTGCTGACAATTATTGACGAAGATACATCCGTTTGAATTTGGAAACAGAAACTTAAAACGTCAATTTCTCGAAATGACTTCGAGACTACATATTTTCAGCGTTTGATGCAGAATCAAAATATATAAAAGGGGCTTTATAATGTTGAAAGAATTCTAACTTCTGACAATTATTGGCGAAGATACATCCGTTTGAATTTGGAAACAGAGACTTCAAACGTCGATTCCTCGAAATGACTTCGAGACTACATATTTTCAGCGTTTGATGCAGGGTCAAAATATATAAAAAGGGCTTCATAATGTTGAAAGAAATTCTAACTTCTTGCAATTATTGGCGAAGATACATCCGTTTGAATTTGGAAACAGAAACTTAAAACGTAAATTTCTCGAAATGACTTCGAGACTACATATTTTCAGCTTTTGATGCAGAGTCAAAATATATAAAAAGGGCTTCATAATGTTGAAAGAAATTCTAACTTCTGACAATTATTGGCGAAGATACATTCGTTTGAATTTGGAAACAGAAATTTAAAACGTCAATTTCTCGAAATGACTTCGAGACTACATATTTTCAGCTTTTGATGCAGGGTCAAAATATATAAAAGGGGCTTCATAATGTTGAAAGAAATTCTAACTTCTGACAATTATTGGCGAAGATACATCCGTTTGAATTTGGAAACAGAAACTTAAAACGTCAATTTCTCGAAATGACTTTGAGACTACATATTTTCAGCTTTTGAAGCAGAGTCAAAATATATAAAAAGGGCTTCATAATGTTGAAAGAAATTCTAACTTCTGACAATTATTGGCGAAGATACATCCGTTTGAATTTGGAAACAGAGACTTAAAACGTCGATTTCTCGAAATGACTTCGAGACTACATATTTTCAGCGTTTGATGCAGAATCAAAATATATAAAAAGGGCTTCATAATGTTGAAAGAAATTCTAACTTCTGACAATTATTGGCGAAGATACATCCGTTCGAATTTGGAAACAGAAACTTAAAACGTCAATTTCTCGAAATGACTTCGAGACTACATATTTTCAGCTTTTGATGCAGGGTCAAAATATATAAAAAGGGCTTCATAATGTTGAAAGAAATTCTAACTTCTGACAATTATTGGCGAAGATACATCCGTTTGAATTTGGAAACAGAAACTTAAAACGTCAATTTCTCGAAATGACTTCGAGACTACATATTTTCAGCTTTTGATGCAGGGTCAAAATATATAAAAAGGGCTTCATAATGTTGAAAGAAATTCTAACTTCTGACAATTATTGGCGAAGATACATCCGTTTGAATTTGGAAACAGAAACTTAAAACGTCGATTTCTCGAAATGACTTCAAGACTACATATTTTCAGCTTTTGATGCAGAATCAAAATATATAAAAAGGGTTTCATAATGTTGAAAGAAATTCAAACTTCTGACAATTATTGACGAAGATACATCCGTTTGAATTTGGAAACCGAAACTTAAAACGTCAATTTCTCGAAATGACTTCGAGACTACATATTTTTAGCTTTTGATGCAGGGTCAAAATATATAAAAAGGGCTTCATAATGTTGAAAGAAATTCTAACTTCTGACAATTATTGGCGAAGATACATCCGTTTGAATTTGGAAACAGAAACTTAAAACGTCAATTTCTCAAAATGACATCGAGACTACATATTTTCAGCTTTTGATGCATAGTCAAAATATATAAAAAGGGCTTCATAATGTTGAAAGAAATTCTAACTTCTGACAATTATTGGCGAAGATACATCCGTTTGAATTTGGAAACAGAAACTTAAAACGTCCATTTCTCGAAATGACTTCAAAACTACATATTTTCAGCTTTTGATGCAGGGTCAAAATATATAAAATGGGCTTCATAATGTTGAAAGAAATTCTGACTTCTGACAATTATTGGCGAAGATACATCCGTTTGAATTTGGAAACAGAAACTTAAAACGTCAATTTCTCGAAATGACTTCGCGACTACATATTTTCAGCTTTTGATGCAGAGTCAAAATATATAAAAAGGGCATCATAATGTTGAAAGAAATTCAAACTTCTGACAATTATTGGCGAAGATACATCCGTTTGAATTTGGAAACAGAAACTTAAAACGTCAATTTCTCGAAATGACTTCGAGACTACATATTTCAGCTTTTGATGCAGGGTCAAAATATATAAAAAGGGCTTCATAATGTTGAAAGAAATTCTAACTTCTTGCAATTATTGGCGAAGATACATCCGTTTGAATTTGGAAACAGAAACTTAAAACGTAAATTTCTCGAAATGACTTCGAGACTACATATTTTCAGCTTTTGATGCAGAGTCAAAATATATAAAAAGGGCTTCATAATGTTGAAAGAAATTCTAACTTCTGACAATTATTGGCGAAGATACATCCGTTTGAATTTGGAAACAGAAACTTAAAACGTCAATTTCTCGAAATGACTTCGAGACTACATATTTTCAGCTTTTGATGCAGAATCAAAATATATAAAAAGGGTTTCATAATGTTGAAAGAAATTCTAACTTCTGACAATTATTGGCGAAGATACATCCGTTTGAATTTGGAAACCGAAACTTAAAACGTCAATTTCTCGAAATGACTTCGAGACTACATATTTTTAGCTTTTGATGCAGAGTCAAAATATATAAAAAGGGCTTCATAATGTTGAAAGAAATTCTAACTTCTGACAATTATTGGCGAAGATACATTCGTTTGAATTTGGAAACAGAAACTTAAAACGTCAATTTCTCGAAATGACTTCGAGACTACATATTTTCAGCTTTTGATGCAGGGTCAAAATATATAAAAGGGGCTTCATAATGTTGAAAGAAATTCTAACTTCTGACAATTATTGGCGAATATACATCCGTTTGAGTTTGGAAACAGAAACTTAAAACGTCAATTTCTCGAAATGACTTTGAGACTACATATTTTCAGCTTTTGAAGCAGAGTCAAATATATAAAAAGGGCTTCATAATGTTGAAAGAAATTCTAACTTCTGACAATTATTGGCGAAGATACATCCGTTTGAATTTGGAAACAGAAACTTAAAACGTCAATTTCTCGAAATGACTTCGAGACTACATATTTTCAGCGTTTGATGCAGAATCAAAATATATAAAAAGGGGTTCATAATGTTGAAAGAAATTCTAACTTCTGACAATTATTGGCGAAGATACATCCGTTCGAATTTGGAAACAGAAACTTAAAACGTCAATTTCTCGAAATGACTTCGAGACTACATATTTTCAGCTTTTGATGCAGGGTCAAAATATATAAAAAGGGCTTCATAATGTTGAAAGAAATTCTAACTTCTGACAATTATTGGCGAAGATACATCCGTTTGAATTTGGAAACAGAAACTTAAAACGTCAATTTCTCGAAATGACTTCGAGACTACATATTTTCAGCTTTTGATGCAGGGTCAAAATATATAAAAAGGGCTTCATAATGTTGAAAGAAATTCTAACTTCTGACAATTATTGGCGAAGATACATCCGTTTGAATTTGGAAACAGAAACTTAAAACGTCAATTTCTCGAAATGACTTCGAGACTACATATTTTCAGCTTTTGATGCAGAATCAAAATATATAAAAAGGGTTTCATAATGTTGAAAGAAATTCTAACTTCTGACAATTATTGGCGAAGATACATCCGTTTGAATTTGGAAACAGAAACTTAAAACGTCAATTTCTCGAAATGACTTCGAGACTACATATTTTTAGCTTTTGATGCAGAGTCAAAATATATAAAAAGGGCTTCATAATGTTGAAAGAAATTCTAACTTCTGACAATTATTGGCGAAGATACATCCGTTTGAATTTGGAAACAGAAACTTAAAACGTCAATTTCTCGAAATGACTTCGAGACTACATATTTTCAGCTTTTGATGCAGAATCAAAATATATAAAGAGGGCTTCATAATGTTGAAAGAAATTCTAACTTCTGACAATTATTGGCGAAGATACATCCGTTTGAATTTGGAAACAGAAACTTAAAACGTCCATTTCTCGAAATGACTTCGAGACTACATATTTTCAGCTTTTGATGCAGAGTCAAAATATATAAAAAGGGCTTCATAATGTTGAAAGAAATTCTAACTTCTGACAATTATTGGCGAAGATACATCCGTTTGAATTTGGAAACAGAAACTTAAAACGTCAATTTCTCGAAATGACTTCGAGACTACATATTTTCAGCTTTTGATGCAGAGTCAAATATATAAAAAGGGCTTCATAATGTTGAAAGAAATTCTAACTTCTGACAATTATTGGCGAAGATACATCCGTTTGAATTTGGAAACAGAAACTTAAAACGTCAATTTCTCGAAATGACTTCGAGACCACATATTTTCAGCTTTTGATGCAGGGTCAAAATATATAAAAAGGGCTTCATAATGTTGAAAGAAATTCTAACTTCTTGCAATTATTGGCGAAGATACATCCGTTTGAATTTGGAAACAGAAACTTAAAACGTAAATTTCTCGAAATGACTTCGAGACTACATATTTTCAGCTTTTGATGCAGAGTCAAAATATATAAAAAGGGCTTCATAATGTTGAAAGAAATTCTAACTTCTGACAATTATTGGCGAAGATACATCCGTTTGAATTTGGAAACAGAAACTTAAAACGTCAATTTCTCGAAATGACTTCGAGACTACATATTTTCAGCTTTTGATGCAGAATCAAAATATATAAAAAGGGCTTCATAATGTTGAAAGAAATTCTAACTTCTGACAATTATTGGCGAAGATACATCCGTTTGAATTTGGAAACAGAAACTTAAAACGTCAATTTCTCGAAATGACTTCGAGACTACATATTTTCAGCTTTTGATGCAGGGTCAAAATATATAAAAGGGGCTTCATAATGTTGAAAGAAATTCTAACTTCTGACAATTATTGGCGAAGATACATCCGTTTGAATTTGGAAACAGAAACTTAAAACGTCAATTTCTCGAAATGACTTCGAGACTACATATTTTCAGCTTTTGAAGCAGAGTCAAAATATATAAAAAGGGCTTCATAATGTTGAAAGAAATTCTAACTTCTGACAATTATTGGCGAAGATACATCCGTTTGAATTTGGAAACAGAGACTTAAAACGTCGATTTCTCGAAATGACTTCGAGACTACATATTTTCAGCGTTTGATGCAGAATCAAAATATATAAAAAGGGCTTCATAATGTTGAAAGAAATTCTAACTTCTGACAATTATTAGCGAAGATACATCCGTTTGAATTTGGAAACAGAAACTTAAAACGTCAATTTCTCGAAATGACTTCGAGTCTACATATTTTCAGCTTTTGAAGCAGAGTCAAAATATATAAAAGGGCTTCATAATGTTGAAATAAATTCTAACTTCTGACAATTATTGGCGAAGATACATCCGTTTGAATTTGGAAACAGAAACTTAAAACGTAAATTTCTCGAAATGTCTTCGAGACTACATATTTTCAGCTTTTGATGCAGAATCAAAATATATAAAAAGGGCTTCATAATGTTGAAAGAAATTCTAACTTCTGACAATTATTGGCGAAGATACATCCGTTTGAATTTGGAAACAGAAACTTAAAACGTCAATTTCTCGAAATGTCTTCGAGACTACATATTTTCAGCTTTTGATGCAGAATCAAAATATATAAAAAGGGCTTCATAATGTTGAAAGAAATTCTAACTTCTGACAATTATTGGCGAAGATACATCCGTTTGAATTTGGAAACAGAAACTTAAAACGTCAATTTCTCGAAATGACTTCGAGACTACATATTTTCAGCTTTTGATGCAGAATCAAAATATATAAAAAGGGCTTCATAATGTTGAAAGAAATTCTAACTTCTGACAATTATTGGCGAAGATACATCCGTTTGAATTTGGAAACAGAAACTTAAAACGTCAATTTCTCGAAATGACTTCGAGACTACATATTTTCAGCTTTTGATGCAGAATCAAAATATATAAAAAGGGCTTCATAATGTTGCAAGAAATTCTAACTTCTGACAATTATTGGCGAAGATACATCCGTTTGAATTTGGAAACAGAAACTTAAAACGTCAATTTCTCGAAATGACTTCGAGACTACATATTTTCAGCTTTTGATGCAGAATCAAAATATATAAAAAGGGCTTCATAATGTTGAAAGAAATTCTAACTTCTGACAATTATTGGCGAAGATACATCCGTTTGAATTTGGAAACAGAAACTTAAAACGTCAATTTCTCGAAATGACTTCGAGACTACATATTTTCAGCTTTTGATGCAGAATCAAAAAATATAAAAAGGGCTTCATAATGTTGAAAGAAATTCTAACTTCTGACAATTATTGGCGAAGATACATCCGTTTGAATTTGGAAACAGAAACTTAAAACGTCAATTTCTCGAAATGACTTGGAGACTACATATTTTCAGCTTTTGATGCAGAGTCAAAATATATAAAAAGGGCTTCATAATGTTGAAAGAAATTCTAACTTCTGACAATTATTGGCGAAGATACATCCGTTTGAATTTGGAAACAGAAACTTAAAACGTCAATTTCTCGAAATGACTTCGAGACTACATATTTTCAGCTTTTGATGCAGAATCAAAATATATAAAAAGGGCTTCATAATGTTGAAAGAAATTCTAACTTCTGACAATTATTGGCGAAGATACATCCGTTTGAATTTGGAAACAGAAACTTAAAACGTCAATTTCTCGAAATGACTTCGAGACTACATATTTTCAGCTTTTGATGCAGGGTCAAAATATATAAAAGGGGCTTCATAATGTTGAAAGAAATTCTAACTTCTGACAATTATTGGCGAAGATACATCCGTTTGAATTTGGAAACAGAAACTTAAAACGTCAATTTCTCGAAATGACTTCGAGACTACATATTTTCAGCTTTTGAAGCAGAGTCAAAATATATAAAAAGGGCTTCATAATGTTGAAAGAAATTCTAACTTCTGACAATTATTGGCGAAGATACATCCGTTTGAATTTGGAAACAGAGACTTAAAACGTCGATTTCTCGAAATGACTTCGAGACTACATATTTTCAGCGTTTGATGCAGAATCAAAATATATAAAAAGGGCTTCATAATGTTGAAAGAAATTCTAACTTCTGACAATTATTAGCGAAGATACATCCGTTTGAATTTGGAAACAGAAACTTAAAACGTCAATTTCTCGAAATGACTTCGAGACTACATATTTTCAGCTTTTGATGCAGAGTCAAAATATATAAAAAGGGCTTCATAATGTTGAAAGAAATTCTAACTTCTGACAATTATTGGCGAAGATACATCCGTTTGAATTTGGAAACAGAAACTTAAAACGTAAATTTCTCGAAATGACTTCGAGACTACATATTTTCAGCTTTTGATGCAGAATCAAAATATATAAAAAGGGCTTCATAATGTTGAAAGAAATTCTAACTTCTGACAATTATTGGCGAAGATACATCCGTTTGAATTTGGAAACAGAAACTTAAAACGTCAATTTCTCGAAATGTCTTCGAGACTACATATTTTCAGCTTTTGATGCAGAATCAAAATATATAAAAAGGGCTTCATAATGTCGAAAGAAATTCTAACTTCTGACAATAATTGGCGAAGATACATCCGTTTGAATTTGGAAACAGAAACTTAAAACGTCAATTTCTCGAAATGACTTCGAGACTACATATTTTCAGCTTTTGATGCAGAATCAAAATATATAAAAAGGGCTTCATAATGTTGAAAGAAATTCTAACTTCTGACAATTATTGGCGAAGATACATCCGTTTGAATTTGGAAACAGAAACTTAAAACGTCAATTTCTCGAAATGACTTCGAGACTACATATTTTCAGCTTTTGATGCAGAATCAAAATATATAAAAAGGGCTTCATAATGTTGCAAGAAATTCTAACTTCTGACAATTATTGGCGAAGATACATCCGTTTGAATTTGGAAACAGAAACTTAAAACGTCAATTTCTCGAAATGACTTCGAGACTACATATTTTCAGCTTTTGATGCAGAATCAAAATATATAAAAAGGGCTTCATAATGTTGAAAGAAATTCTAACTTCTGACAATTATTGGCGAAGATACATCCGTTTGAATTTGGAAACAGAAACTTAAAACGTCAATTTCTCGAAATGACTTCGAGACTACATATTTTCAGCTTTTGATGCAGAATCAAAAAATATAAAAAGGGCTTCATAATGTTGAAAGAAATTCTAACTTCTGACAATTATTGGCGAAGATACATCCGTTTGAATTTGGAAACAGAAACTTAAAACGTCAATTTCTCGAAATGACTTGGAGACTACATATTTTCAGCTTTTGATGCAGAATCAAAATATATAAAAAGGGCTTCATAATGTTGAAAGAAATTCTGACTTCTGACAATTATTGGCGAAGATACATCCGTTTGAGTTTGGAAACAGAAACTTAAAACGTCAATTTCTCGAAATGACTTCGAGACTACATATTTTCAGCTTTTGATGCAGAATCAAAATATATAAAAAGGGCTTCATAATGTTGAAAGAAATTCTAACTTCTGACAATTATTGGCGAAGATACATCCGTTTGAATTTGGAAACAGAATCTTAAAACGTCAATTTCTCGAAATGACTTGGAGACTACATATTTTCAGCTTTTGATGCAGAATCAAAATATATAAAAAGGGCTTCATAATGTTGAAAGAAATTCTGACTTCTGACAATTATTGGCGAAGATACATCCGTTTGAGTTTGGAAACAGAAACTTAAAACGTCAATTTCTCGAAATGACTTCGAGACTACATGTTTTCAGCTTTTAATGCAGAGTCAAAATATATAAAAAGAGCTTCATAATGTTGAAAGAAATTCTGACTTCTGACAATTATTGGCGAAGATACATCCGTTTGAATTTGGAAACAGAGACTTAAAACGTCGATTTCTCGAAATGACTTCGAGACTACATATTTTCAGCGTTTGATGCAGAATCAAAATATATAAAAAGGGCTTCATAATGTTGAAAGAAATTCTAACTTCTGACAATTATTGGCGAAGATACATCCGTTCGAATTTGGAAACAGAAACTTAAAACGTCAATTTCTCGAAATGACTTCGAGACTACATATTTTCAGCTTTTGATGCAGAGTCAAAATATATAAAAAGGGCTTCATAATGTTGAAAGAAATTCTAACTTCTGACAATAATTGGCGAAGATACATCCGTTTGAATTTGGAAACAGAAACTTAAAACGTCAATTTCTCGAAATGACTTCGAGACTACATATTTTCAGCTTTTGATGCAGAATCAAAATATATAAAAAGGGCTTCATAATGTTGAAAGAAATTCTAACTTCTGACAATTATTGGCGAAGATACATCCATTTGAATTTGGAAACAGAAACTTAAAACGTCAATTTCTCGAAATGACTTCGAGACTACATATTTTCAGCTTTTGATGCAGAATCAAAATATAAAAAAAGGGCTTCATAATGTTGAAAGAAATTCTAACTTCTGACAATTATTGGCGAAGATACATCCGTTTGAATTTGGAAACAGAAACTTAAAACGTCAATTTCTCGAAATGACTTCGAGACTACATATTTTCAGCTTTTGATGCAGAATCAAAATATATAAAAAGGGCTTCATAATGTTGAAAGAAATTCTAACTTCTGACAATTATTGGCGAAGATACATCCGTTTGAATTTGGAAACAGAAACTTAAAACGTCAATTTCTCGAAATGACTTCGAGACTACATATTTTCAGCTTTTGATGCAGAATCAAAAATATATAAAAAGGGCTTCATAATGTTGAAAGAAATTCTAACTTCTGACAATTATTGGCGAAGATACATCCGTTTGAATTTGGAAACAGAAACTTAAAACGTCAATTTCTCGAAATGACTTGGAGACTACATATTTTCAGCTTTTGATGCAGAATCAAAATATATAAAAAGGGCTTCATAATGTTGAAAGAAATTCTGACTTCTGACAATTATTGGCGAAGATACATCCGTTTGAGTTTGGAAACAGAAACTTAAAACGTCAATTTCTCGAAATGACTTCGAGACTACATATTTTCAGCTTTTGATGCAGAATCAAAATATATAAAAAGGGCTTCATAATGTTGAAAGAAATTCTAACTTCTGACAATTATTGGCGAAGATACATCCGTTTGAATTTGGAAACAGAAACTTAAAACGTCAATTTCTCGAAATGACTTCGAGACTACATATTTTTAGCTTTTGATGCAGAATCAAAATATATAAAAAGGGCTTCATAATGTTGAAAGAAATTCTGACTTCTGACAATTATTGGCGAAGATACATCCGTTTGAGTTTGGAAACAGAAACTTAAAACGTCAATTTCTCGAAATGACTTCGAGACTACATGTTTTCAGCTTTTGATGCAGAGTCAAAATATATAAAAAGAGCTTCATAATGTTGAAAGAAATTCTAACTTCTGACAATTATTGGCGAAGATACATCCGTTTGAATTTGGAAACAGAGACTTAAAACGTCAATTTCTCGAAATGACTTCGAGACTACATATTTTCAGCGTTTGATGCAGAATCAAAATATATAAAAAGGGCTTCATAATGTTGAAAGAAATTCTAACTTCTGACAATTATTGGCGAAGATACATCCGTTTGAATTTGGAAACAGAAACTTAAAACGTCAATTTCTCGAAATGACTTCGAGACTACATATTTTCAGCTTTTGATGCAGAGTCAAAATATATAAAAAGGGCTTCATAATGTTGAAAGAAATTCTAACTTCTGACAATAATTGGCGAAGATACATCCGTTTGAATTTGGAAACAGAAACTTAAAACGTAAATTTCTCGAAATGACTTCGAGACTACATATTTTCAGCTTTTGATGCAGAATCAAAATATATAAAAAGGGCTTCATAATGTTGAAAGAACTTCTAACTTCTGACAATTATTGGCGCAGATAAATTTCGTTTGAATTTGGAAACTGAAACTTAACCGGTCAATTTCTCGAAATGACTTCGAGACTACATACGAGTATTTTCAGCTTTTGATGCAGAATCAAAATATATAAAAAGGGCTTCATAATGTTGAAAGAAATTCTAACTTCTGACAATTATTGGCGAAGATACATCCGTTTGAATTTGGAAACAGAAACTTAAAACGTCAATTTCTCGAAATGACTTCGAGACTACATATTTTCAGCTTTTGATGCAGAATCAAAATATATAAAAAGGGCTTCATAATGTTGAAAGAAATTCTAACTTCTGACAATTATTGGCGAAGATACATCCGTTTGAATTTGGAAACAGAAACTTAAAACGTCAATTTCTCGAAATGACTTCGAGACTACATATTTTCAGCTTTTGATGCAGAATCAAAATATATAAAAAGGGCTACATAATGTTGAAAGAAATTCTAACTTCTGACAATTATTGGCGAAGATACATTCGTTTGAATTTGGAAACAGAAACTTAAAACGTCAATTTCTCGAAATGACTTCGAGACTACATATTTTCAGCTTTTGATGCAGAATCAAAATATATAAAAAGGGCTTCATATTGTTGAAAGAAATTCTAACTTTTGACAATTATTGGCGAAGATACATCCGTTTGAATTTGGAAACAGAAACTTAAAACGTCAATTTCTCGAATTGACTTCGAGACTACATATTTTCAGCTTTTGATGCAGAATCAAAATATATAAAAAGGGCTTCATAATGTTGAAAGAAATTCTAACTTCTGACAATTATTGGCGAAGATACATCCGTTTGAATTTGGAAACAGAAACTTAAAACGTCAATTTCTCGAAATGACTTCGAGACTACATATTTTCAGCTTTTGATGCAGAATCAAAATATATTAAAAGGGCTTCATAATGTTGAAAGAAATTCTAACTTCTGACAATTATTGGCGAAGATACATCCGTTTGAATTTGGAAACAGAAACTTAAAACGTCAATTTCTCGAAATGACTTCGAGACTACATATTTTCAGCTTTTGATGCAGAATCAAAATATATAAAAAGGGCTTCATAATGTCGAAAGAAATTCTAACTTCTGACAATAATTGGCGAAGATACATCCGTTTGAATTTGGAAACAGAAACTTAAAACGTCAATTTCTCGAAATGACTTCGAGACTACATATTTTCAGCTTTTGATGCAGAATCAAAATATATAAAAAGGGCTTCATAATGTTGAAAGAAATTCTAACTTCTGACAATTATTGGCGAAGATACATCCGTTTGAATTTGGAAACAGAAACTTAAAACGTCAATTTCTCGAAATGACTTGGAGACTACATATTTTCAGCTTTTGATGCAGAATCAAAATATATAAAAAGGGCTTCATAATGTTGAAAGAAATTCTAACTTCTGACAATTATTGGCGAAGATACATCCGTTTGAATTTGGAAACAGAAACTTAAAACGTCAATTTCTCGAAATGACTTCGAGACTACATATTTTCAGCTTTTGATGCAGAATCAAAATATATAAAAAGGGCTTCATAATGTCGAAAGAAATTCTAACTTCTGACAATAATTGGCGAAGATACATCCGTTTGAATTTGGAAACAGAAACTTAAAACGTAAATTTCTCGAAATGACTTCGAGACTACATATTTTCAGCTTTTGATGCAGAATCAAAATATATAAAAAGGGCTTCATAATGTTGAAAGAAATTCTAACTTCTGACAATTATTGACGAAGATACAACCGTTTGAATTTGGAAACAGAAACTTAAAACGTCAATTTCTCGAATTGACTTCGAGACTACATATTTTCAGCTTTTGATGCAGAATCAAAATATATAAAAAGGGCTTCATAATGTTGAAAGAAATTCTAACTTCTGACAATTATTGGCGAAGATACATCCGTTTGAATTTGGAAACAGAAACTTAAAACGTCAATTTCTCGAAATGACTTCGCGACTACATATTTTCAGCTTTTGATGCAGAATCAAAATATATAAAAAGGGCTTCATAATGTTGCAAGAAATTCTAACTTCTGACAATTATTGGCGAAGATACATCCGTTTGAATTTGGAAACAGAAACTTAAAACGTCAATTTCTCGAAATGACTTCGAGACTACATATTTTCAGCTTTTGATGCAGAATCAAAATATATAAAAAGGGCTTCATAATGTTGAAAGAAATTCTAACTTCTGACAATTATTGACGAAGATACATCCGTTTGAATTTGGAAACAGAAACTTAAAACGTCAATTTCTCGAAATGACTTCGAGACTACATATTTTCAGCGTTTGATGCAGAATCAAAATATATAAAATGGGCTTTATAATGTTGAAAGAAATTCTAACTTCTGACAATTATTGGCGAAGATACATCCGTTTGAATTTGGAAACAGAAACTTAAAACGTCAATTTCTCGAAATGACTTCGCGACTACATATTTTCAGCTTTTGATGCAGAGTCAAAATATATAAAAAGGGTTTCATAATGTTGAAAGAAATTCTAACTTCTGACAATTATTGGCGAAGATACTTCCGTTTGAATTTGGAATAGAAACTTAAAACGTCAATTTCGCGAAATGACTTCGAGACTACATATTTTCAGCTTTTGATGCAGAATCAAAATATATAAAAAGGGCTTCATAATGTGGAAAGAAATTCTAACTTCTGACAATTATTGGCGAAGATACATCCATTTGAATTTGGAAACAGAAACTTAAAACGTCAATTTCTAGAAATGACTTCGAGACTACATATTTTCAGCTTTTGATGCATAGTCAAAATATGTAAAAAGGGCTTCATAATGTTGAAATAAATTGTAACTTCTGACAATTATTGGCGAAGATACATCCGTTTGAATTTGGAAACAGAAACTTCAAACGTAAATTTCTCGAAATGACTTCGAGACTACATTTTTTCAGCTTTTGATGCAGAATCAAAATATATAAAAAGGGCTTCATAATGTTGAAAGAAATTCTAACTTCTGACAATTATTGGTGAAGATACATCCGTTTGAATTTGGAAACAGAAACTTAAAACGTCAATTTCTCGAAATGACTTCGTAATTACATATATTCAGCTTTTGATGCAGAATCAAAGTATATAAAAAGGGCTTCATAATGTTGAAAGAAATTCTAACTTCTGACAATTATTGGCGAAGATACATCCGTTTGAATTTGGAAACAGAAACTTAAAACGTCAATTTCTCGAATTGACTTCGAGACTACATATTTTCAGCTTTTGATGCAGAATCAAAATATATAAAAAGGGCTTCATAATGTTGAAAGAAATTCTAACTTCTGACAATT
Source organism: Drosophila grimshawi (assembly GCF_018153295.1). NCBI lineage: Eukaryota > Metazoa > Arthropoda > Insecta > Diptera > Drosophilidae > Drosophila > Drosophila grimshawi. The sequence continues at coordinate 96,292 of NW_025062938.1, forward strand.
ATTGGCGAAGATACATCCGTTTGAATTTGGAAACAGAAACTTAAAACGTCAATTTCTCGAAATGACTTCGAGACTACATATTTTCAGGTTTTGATGCATAGTCAAAATATATAAAAAGGGCTTCATAATGTTGAAAGAAATTCTAACTTCTGACAATTATTGGCGAAGATACATCCGTTTGAATTTGGAAACAGAAACTTAAAACGTCAATTTCTCGAAATGACTTGGAGACTACATATTTTCAGCTTTTGATGCAGAATCAAAATATATAAAAAGGGCTTCATAATGTTGAAAGAAATTCTAACTTCTGACAATTATTGGCGAAGATACATCCGTTAGAATTTGGAAACAGAAACTTAAAACGTCAATTTCTCGAAATGACTTCGAGACTACATATTTTCAGCTTTTGATGCAGAATCAAAATATATAAAAAGGGCTTCATAATGTCGAAAGAAATTCTAACTTCTGACAATTATTGGCGAAGATGCATCCGTTTGAATTTGGAAACAGAAACTTAAAACGTCAATTTCTCGAAATGACTTCGAGACTACATATTTTCAGCTTTTGATGCAGAATCAAAATATATAAAAAGGGCTTCATAATGTTGAAAGAAATTCTAACTTCTGACAATTATTGACGAAGATACAACCGTTTGAATTTGGAAACAGAAACTTAAAACGTCAATTTCTCGAATTGACTTCGAGACTACATATTTTCAGCTTTTGATGCAGAATCAAAATATATAAAAAGGGCTTCATAATGTTGAAAGAAATTCTAACTTCTGACAATTATTGGCGAAGATACATCCGTTTGAATTTGGAAACAGAAACTTAAAACGTAAATTTCTCGAAATGACTTCGAGACTACATATTTTCAGCTTTTGATGCAGAATCAAAATATATAAAAAGGGCTTCATAATGTTGAAAGAAATTCTAACTTCTGACAATTATTGGCGAAGATACATCCGTTTGAATTTGGAAACAGAAACTTAAAACGTCAATTTCTCGAAATGACTTGGAGACTACATATTTTCAGCTTTTGATGCAGAATCAAAATATATAAAAAGGGCTTCATAATGTTGAAAGAAATTCTAACTTCTGACAATTATTGGCGAAGATACATCCGTTTGAATTTGGAAACAGAAACTTAAAACGTCAATTTCTCGAAATGACTTCGAGACTACATATTTTCAGCTTTTGATGCAGAATCAAAATATATAAAAAGGGCTTCATAATGTCGAAAGAAATTCTAACTTCTGACAATAATTGGCGAAGATACATCCGTTTGAATTTGGAAACAGAAACTTAAAACGTAAATTTCTCGAAATGACTTCGAGACTACATATTTTCAGCTTTTGATGCAGAATCAAAATATATAAAAAGGGCTTCATAATGTTGAAAGAAATTCTAACTTTTGACAATTATTGACGAAGATACAACCGTTTGAATTTGGAAACAGAAACTTAAAACGTCAATTTCTCGAATTGACTTCGAGACTACATATTTTCAGCTTTTGATGCAGAATCAAAATATATAAAAAGGGCTTCATAATGTTGAAAGAAATTCTAACTTCTGACAATTATTGGCGAAGATACATCCGTTTGAATTTGGAAACAGAAACTTAAAACGTCAATTTCTCGAAATGACTTCGAGACTACATATTTTCAGCTTTTGATGCAGAATCAAAATATATAAAAAGGGCTTCATAATGTTGCAAGAAATTCTAACTTCTGACAATTATTGGCGAAGATACATCCGTTTGAATTTGGAAACAGAAACTTAAAACGTCAATTTCTCGAAATGACTTCGAGACTACATATTTTCAGCTTTTGATGCATAGTCAAAATATATAAAAAGGGCTTCATAATGTTGAAAGAAATTCTAACTTCTGACAATTATTGGCGAAGATACATCCGTTTGAATTTGGAAACAGAAACTTAAAACGTCAATTTCTCGAAATGACTTCGAGACTACATATTTTCAGCGTTTGATGCAGAATCAAAATATATAAAAGGGGCTTTATAATGTTGAAAGAAATTCTAACTTCTGACAATTATTGGCGAAGATACATCCGTTTGAATTTGGAAACCGAAACTTAAAACGTCAATTTCTCGAAATGACTTCGCGACTACATATTTTCAGCTTTTGATGCAGAGTCAAAATATATAAAAAGGGTTTCATAATGTTGAAAGAAATTCTAACTTCTGACAATTATTGGCGAAGATACATCCGTTTGAATTTGGAATAGAAACTTAAAACGTCAATTTCGCGAAATGACTTCGAGACTACATATTTTCAGCTTTTGATGCAGAATCAAAATATATAAAAAGGGCTTCATAATGTGGAAAGAAATTCTAATTTCTGACAATTATTGGCGAAGATACATCCATTTGAATTTGGAAACAGAAACTTAAAACGTCAATTTCTCGAAATGACTTCGAGACTACATATTTTCAGCTTTTGATGCATAGTCAAAATATGTAAAAAGGGCTTCATAATGTTGAAATAAATTGTAACTTCTGACAATTATTGGCGAAGATACATCCGTTTGAATTTGGAAACCGAAACTTAAAACGTCAATTTCTCGAAATGACTTCGAGACTACATATTTTCAGCTTTTGATGCAGAATCAAAATATATAAAAAGGGCTTCATAATGTTGAAAGAAATTCTAACTTCTGACAATTATTGGCGAAGATACATCCGTTTGAATTTGGAAACAGAAACTTAAAACGTCAATTTCTCGAAATGACTTCGAGACTACATATTTTCAGCTTTTGATGCAGAATCAAAATATATAAAAAGGGCTTCATAATGTTGAAAGAAATTCTAACTTCTGACAATTATTGGCGAAGATACATCCGTTTGAATTTGGAAACAGAAACTTAAAACGTCAATTTCTCGAAATGACTTCGAGACTACATATTTTCAGCTTTTGATGCAGAATCAAAATATATAAAAAGGGCTTCATAATGTTGAAAGAAATTCTAACTTCTGACAATTATTGGCGAAGATACATCCGTTTGAATTTGGAAACAGAAACTTAAAACGTCAATTTCTCGAAATGACTTCGAGACTACATATTTTCAGCTTTTGATGCAGAGTCAAAATATATAAAAAGGGCTTCATAATGTTGAAAGAAATTCTAACTTCTGACAATTATTGACGAAGATACATCCGTTTGAATTTGGAAACCGAAACTTAAAACGTCAATTTCTCGAAATGACTTCGCGACTACATATTTTCAGCGTTTGATGCAGAATCAAAATATATAAAAAGGGGCTTTATAATGTTGAAAGAAATTCTAACTTCTGACAATTATTGGCGAAGATACATCCGTTTGAATTTGGAAACAGAAACTTAAAACGTCAATTTCTCGAAATGACTTCGCGACTACATATTTTCAGCTTTTGATGCAGAGTCAAAATATATAAAAAGGGCTTCATAATGTTGAAAGAAATTCTAACTTCTGACAATTATTGGCGAAGATACATCCGTTTGAATTTGGAAATAGAAACTTAAAACGTCAATTTCGCGAAATGACTTCGAGACTACATATTTTCAGCTTTTGATGCAGAATCAAAATATATAAAAAGGGCTTCATAATGTTGAAAGAAATTCTAACTTCTGACAATTATTGGCGAAGATACATCCATTTGAATTTGGAAACAGAAACTTAAAACGTCAATTTCTCGAAATGACTTCGAGACTACATATTTTCAGCTTTTGATGCAGAATCAAAATATATAAAAAGGGCTTCATAATGTTGAAAGAAATTGTAACTTCTGACAATTATTGGCGAAGATACATCCGTTTGAATTTGGAAACAGAAACTTAAAACGTCAATTTCTCGAAATGACTTCGAGACTACATATTTTCAGCTTTTGATGCAGAATCAAAATATATAAAAAGGGCTTCATAATGTTGAAAGAAATTCTAACTTCTGACAATTATTGGCGAAGATACATCCGTTTGAATTTGGAAACAGAAACTTAAAACGTCAATTTCTCGAAATGACTTCGAGACTACATATTTTCAGCTTTTGATGCAGAATCAAAATATATAAAAAGGGCTTCATAATGTTGAAAGAAATTCTAACTTCTGACAATTATTGGCGAAGATACATCCGTTTGAATTTGGAAACAGAAACTTAAAACGTCAATTTCTCGAATTGACTTCGAGACTACATATTTTCAGCTTTTGATGCAGAATCAAAATATATAAAAAGGGCTTCATAATGTTGAAAGAAATTCTAACTTCTGACAATTATTGGCGAAGATACATCCGTTTGAATTTGGAAACAGAAACTTAAAACGTCAATTTCTCGAAATGACTTCGAGACTACATATTTTCAGCTTTTGATGCAGAATCAAAATATATAAAAAGGGCTTCATAATGTTGAAAGAAATTCTAACTTCTGACAATTATTGGCGAAGATACATCCGTTTGAATTTGGAAACAGAAACTTAAAACGTCAATTTCTCGAAATGACTTCGAGACTACATATTTTCAGCTTTTGATGCAGAATCAAAATATATAAAAAGGGCTTCATAATGTTGAAAGAAATTCTAACTTCTGACAATTATTGGCGAAGATACATCCGTTTGAATTTGGAAACAGAAACTTAAAACGTCAATTTCTCGAAATGACTTCGAGACTACATATTTTCAGCTTTTGATGCAGAGTCAAAATATATAAAAAGGGCTTCATAATGTTGAAAGAAATTCTAACTTCTGACAATTATTGGCGAAGATACATCCGTTTGAATTTGGAAACAGAAACTTAAAACGTCAATTTCTCGAAATGACTTCGAGACTACATATTTTCAGCTTTTGATGCAGAATCAAAATATATAAAAAGGGCTTCATAATGTTGAAAGAAATTCTAACTTCTGACAATTATTGGCGAAGATACATCCGTTTGAATTTGGAAACAGAAACTTAAAACGTCAATTTCTCGAAATGACTTCGAGACTACATATTTTCAGCTTTTGATGCAGAATCAAAATATATAAAAAGGGCTTCATAATGTTGAAAGAAATTCTAACTTCTGACAATTATTGGCGAAGATACATCCGTTTGAATTTGGAAACAGAAACTTAAAACGTCAATTTCTCGAAATGACTTCGAGACTACATATTTTCAGCTTTTGATGCAGAATCAAAATATATAAAAAGGGCTTCATAATGTTGAAAGAAATTCTAACTTCTGACAATTATTGGCGAAGATACATCCGTTTGAATTTGGAAACAGAAACTTAAAACGTCAATTTCTCGAAATGACTTCGAGACTACATATTTTCAGCTTTTGATGCAGAGTCAAAATATATAAAAAGGGCTTCATAATGTTGAAAGAAATTCTAACTTCTGACAATTATTGGCGAAGATACATCCGTTTGAATTTGGAAACAGAAACTTAAAACGTCAATTTCTCGAAATGACTTCGAGACTACATATTTTCAGCTTTTGATGCAGAATCAAAATATATAAAAAGGGCTTCATAATGTTGAAAGAAATTCTAACTTCTGACAATTATTGGCGAAGATACATCCGTTTGAATTTGGAAACAGAAACTTAAAACGTCAATTTCTCGAAATGACTTCGAGACTACATATTTTCAACTTTTGATGCAGAATCAATATATATAAATAAGGCTTCATAATCTTGAAAGAAATTCTGACTTTGGACATTATTGACGAAGATACAACCGTTTGAATTTGGAAACAGAAACTTAAAACGTCAATTTCTCGAATTTATTTCAAGAATACATATTTTCAACTTTTGATGCAGAATCAATATATATAAATAAGGCTTCATAATGTTGAAACAAATTTTAGCTTTTGACAATAATTGGCGAAGATACAACCGTTTGAATTTGGAAACAGAAACTTAAAACGTCAATTTCTCGAAATGACTTCGAGACTACATATTTTCAGCTTTTGATGCAGAATCAAAATATATAAAAAGGGCTTCATAATGTTGAAAGAAATTCTAACTTCTGACAATTATTGGCGAAGATACATCCGTTTGAATTTGGAAACAGAAACTTAAAACGTCAATTTCTCGAAATGACTTCGAGACTACATATTTTCAGCTTTTGATGCAGAGTCAAAATATATAAAAAGGGCTTCATAATGTTGAAAGAAATTCTAACTTCTGACAATTATTGGCGAAGATACATCCGTTTGAATTTGGAAACAGAAACTTAAAACGTCAATTTCTCGAAATGACTTCGAGACTACATATTTTCAGCTTTTGATGCAGAGTCAAAATATATAAAAAGGGCTTCATAATGTTGAAAGAAATTCTAACTTCTGACAATTATTGGCGAAGATACATCCGTTTGAATTTGGAAACAGAAACTTAAAACGTCAATTTCTCGAAATGACTTCGAGACTACATATTTTCAGCTTTTGATGCAGAGTCAAAATATATAAAAAGGGCTTCATAATGTTGAAAGAAATTCTAACTTCTGACAATTATTGGCGAAGATACATCCGTTTGAATTTGGAAACAGAAACTTAAAACGTCAATTTCTCGAAATGACTTCGAGACTACATATTTTCAGCTTTTGATGCAGAATCAAAATATATAAAAAGGGCTTCATAATGTTGAAAGAAATTCTAACTTCTGACAATTATTGGCGAAGATACATCCGTTTGAATTTGGAAACAGAAACTTAAAACGTCAATTTCTCGAAATGACTTCGAGACTACATATTTTCAGCTTTTGATGCAGAGTCAAAATATATAAAAAGGGCTTCATAATGTTGAAAGAAATTCTAACTTCTGACAATTATTGGCGAAGATACATCCGTTTGAATTTGGAAACAGAAACTTAAAACGTCAATTTCTCGAAATGACTTCGAGACTACATATTTTTAGCTTTTGATGCAGAGTCAAAATATATAAAAAGGGCTTCATAATGTTGAAAGAAATTCTAACTTCTGACAATTATTGGCGAGATACTCGTACATCCGTTTGAATTTGGAAACAGAAACTTAAAACGTCAATTTCTCGAATTGACTTCGAGACAACATATTTTCAGCTTTTGATGCAGAATCAAAATATATAAAAAGGGCTTCATAATGTTAAAAGAAATTCTAACTTCTGACAATTATTGGCGAAGATACATCCGTTTGAATTTGGAAACAGAAACTTAAAACGTCAATTTCTCGAAATGACTTCGAGACTACATATTTTCAGCTTTTGATGCAGAGTCAAAATATATAAAAAGGGCTTCATAATGTTGAAAGAAATTCTAACTTCTGACAATTATTGGCGAAGATACTCGTACATCCGTTTGAATTTGGAAACAGAAACTTAAAACGTCAATTTCTCGAAATGACTTCGAGACTACATATTTTCAGCTTTTGATGCAGAGTCAAAAAATATAAAAAGGGCTTCATAATGTTGAAAGAAATTCTAACTTCTGACAATTATTGGCGAAGATACATCCGTTTGAATTTGGAAACAGAAACTTAAAACGTCAATTTCTCGAAATGACTTCGAGACTACATATTTTCAGCTTTTGATGCAGAGTCAAAATATATAAAAAGGGCTTCATAATGTTGAAAGATTTTCTAACTTCTGACAATTATTGGCGAAGATACATCCGTTTGAATTTGGAAACAGAAACTTAAAACGTCAATTTCTCGAAATGACTTCGAAACTACATATTTTCAGCTTTTGATGCAGAGTCAAAATATATAAAAAGGGCTTCATAATGTTGAAAGAAATTCTAACTTCTGACAATTATTGGCGAATATACAACCGTTTGAATTTGGAAACAGAAACTTAAAACGTCAATTTCTCGAAATGACTTCGAGACTACATATTTTCAGCTTTTGATGCAGAGTCAAAATATATAAAAAGGGCTTCATAATGTTGAAAGAAATTCTAACTTCTGACAATTATTGGCGAAGATACATCCGTTTGAATTTGGAAACAGAAACTTAAAACGTCAATTTCTCGAAATGACTTCGAGACTACATATTTTCAGCTTTTGATGCAGAGTCAAAATATATAAAAAGGGCTTCATAATGTTGAAAGAAATTCTAACTTCTGACAATTATTGGCGAAGATACATCCGTTTGAATTTGTAAACAGAAACTTAAAACGTCAATTTCTCGAAATGACTTCGAGACTACATATTTTCAGCTTTTGATGCAGAATCAAAATATATAAAAAGGGCTTCATAATGTTGAAAGAAATTCTAACTTCTGACAATTATTGGCGAAGATACATCCGTTTGACTTTGGAAACAGAAACTTAAAACGTCAATTTCTCGAAATGACTTCGAGACTACATATTTTCAGCTTTTGATGCAGAGTCAAAAAATATAAAAAGGGCTTCATAATGTTGAAAGAAATTCTAACTTCTGACAATTATTGGCGAAGATACATCCGTTTGAATTTGGAAACAGAAACTTAAAACGTCAATTTCTCGAAATGACTTCGAGACAACATATTTTCAGCTTTTGATGCAGAATCAAAATATATAAAAAGGGCTTCATAATGTTAAAAGAAATTCTAACTTCTGACAATTATTGGCGAAGATACATCCGTTTGAATTTGGAAACAGAAACTTAAAACGTCCATTTCTCGAAATGACTTCGAGACTACATATTTTCAGCTTTTGATGCAGAATCAAAATATATAAAAAGGGCTTCATAATGTTGAAAGAAATTCTAACTTCTGACAATTATTGGCGAAGATACATCCGTTTGAATTTGGAAACAGATACTTAAAACGTCAATTTCTCGAAATGACTTCGAGACTACATATTTTCAGCTTTTGATGCAGAGTCAAAATATATAAAAAGGGCTTCATAATGTTGAAAGAAATTCTAACTTCTGACAATTATTGGCGAAGATACTCGTACATCCGTTTGAATTTGGAAACAGAGACTTAAAACGTCAATTTCTCGAAATGACTTCGAGACTACATATTTTCAGCTTTTGATGCAGAGTCAAAATATATAAAAAGGGCTTCATAATGTTGAAAGAAATTCTAACTTCTGACAATTATTGGCGAAGATACATCCGTTTGAATTTGGAAACAGAAACTTAAAACGTCAATTTCTCGAAATGACTTCGAGACTACATATTTTCAGCTTTTGATGCAGAGTCAAAATATATAAAAAGGGCTTCATAATGTTGAAAGATTTTCTAACTTCTGACAATTATTGGCGAAGATACATCCGTTTGAATTTGGAAACAGAAACTTAAAACGTCAATTTCTCGAAATGACTTCGAAACTACATATTTTCAGCTTTTGATGCAGAGTCAAAATATATAAAAAGGGCTTCATAATGTTGAAAGAAATTCTAACTTCTGACAATTATTGGCGAATATACAACCGTTTGAATTTGGAAACAGAAACTTAAAACGTCAATTTCTCGAAATGACTTCGAGACTACATATTTTCAGCTTTTGATGCAGAGTCAAAATATATAAAAAGGGCTTCATAGTGTTGAAAGAAATTCTAACTTCTGACAATTATTGGCGAATATACAACCGTTTGAATTTGGAAACAGAAACTTAAAACGTCAATTTCTCGAATTGACTTCGAGACTACATATTTTCAGCTTTTGATGCAGAGTCAAAATATATAAAAAGGGCTTCATAATGTTGAAAGAAATTCTAACTTCTGACAATTATTGGCGAAGATACATCCGTTTGAATTTGGAAACAGAAACTTAAAACGTCAATTTCTCGAAATGACTTCGAAACTACATATTTTCAGCTTTTGATGCAGAGTCAAAATATATAAAAAGGGCTTCATAATGTTGAAAGAAATTCTAACTTCTGACAATTATTGGCGAATATACAACCGTTTGAATTTGGAAACAGAAACTTAAAACGTCAATTTCTCGAAATGACTTCGAGACTACATATTTTCAGCTTTTGATGCAGAGTCAAAATATATAAAAAGGGCTTCATAGTGTTGAAAGAAATTCTAACTTCTGACAATTATTGGCGAATATACAACCGTTTGAATTTGGAAACAGAAACTTAAAACGTCAATTTCTCGAATTGACTTCAAGACTACATATTTTCAGCTTTTGATGCAGAATCAAAATATATAAAAAGGGCTTCATAATGTTGAAAGATTTTCTAACTTCTGACAATTATTGGCGAAGATACATCCGTTTGAATTTGGAAACAGAAACTTAAAACGTCAATTTCTCGAAATGACTTCGAGACTACATATTTTCAGCTTTTGATGCAGAGTCAAAATATATAAAAAGGGCTTCATAATTTTGAAAGAAATTCTAACTTCTGACAATTATTGGCGAAGATACATCCGTTTGAATTTGTAAACAGAAACTTAAAACGTCCATTTCTCGAAATGACTTCGAGACTACATATTTTCAGCTTTTGATGCAGAATCAAAATATATAAAAAGGGCTTCATAATGTTGAAAGAAATTCTAACTTCTGACAATTATTGGCGAAGATACATCCGTTTGACTTTGGAAACAGAAACTTAAAACGTCAATTTCTCGAAATGACTTCGAGACTAGATATTTTCAGCTTTTGATGCAGAGTCAAAAAATATAAAAAGGGCTTCATAATGTTGAAAGAAATTCTAACTTCTGACAATTATTGGCGAAGATACATCCGTTTGAATTTGGAAACAGAAACTTAAAACGTCAATTTCTCGAAATGACTTCGAGACAACATATTTTCAGCTTTTGATGCAGAATCAAAATATATAAAAAGGGCTTCATAATGTTAAAAGAAATTCTAACTTCTGACAATTATTGGCGAAGATACATCCGTTTGAATTTGGAAACAGAAACTTAAAACGTCCATTTCTCGAAATGACTTCGAGACTACATATTTTCAGCTTTTGATGCAGAATCAAAATATATAAAAAGGGCTTCATAATGTTGAAAGAAATTCTAACTTCTGACAATTATTGGCGAAGATACATCCGTTTGAATTTGGAAACAGATACTTAAAACGTCAATTTCTCGAAATGACTTCGAGACTACATATTTTCAGCTTTTGATGCAGAGTCAAAATATATAAAAAGGGCTTCATAATGTTGAAAAAATTCTAACTTCTGACAATTATTGGCGAAGATACTCGTACATCCGTTTGAATTTGGAAACAGAGACTTAAAACGTCAATTTCTCGAAATGACTTCGAGACTACATATTTTCAGCTTTTGATGCAGAGTCAAAATATATAAAAAGGGCTTCATAATGTTGAAAGAAATTCTAACTTCTGACAATTATTGGCGAAGATACATCCGTTTGAATTTGGAAACAGAAACTTAAAACGTCAATTTCTCGAAATGACTTCGAGACTACATATTTTCAGCTTTTGATGCAGAGTCAAAATATATAAAAAGGGCTTCATAATGTTGAAAGATTTTCTAACTTCTGACAATTATTGGCGAAGATACATCCGTTTGAATTTGGAAACAGAAACTTAAAACGTCAATTTCTCGAAATGACTTCGAAACTACATATTTTCAGCTTTTGATGCAGAGTCAAAATATATAAAAAGGGCTTCATAATGTTGAAAGAAATTCTAACTTCTGACAATTATTGGCGAATATACAACCGTTTGAATTTGGAAACAGAAACTTAAAACGTCAATTTCTCGAATTGACTTCAAGACTACATATTTTCAGCTTTTGATGCAGAATCAAAATATATAAAAAGGGCTTCATAATGTTGAAAGATTTTCTAACTTCTGACAATTATTGGCGAAGATACATCCGTTTGAATTTGGAAACAGAAACTTAAAACGTCAATTTCTCGAAATGACTTCGAGACTACATATTTTCAGCTTTTGATGCAGAGTCAAAATATATAAAAAGGGCTTCATAATTTTGAAAGAAATTCTAACTTCTGACAATTATTGGCGAAGATACATCCGTTTGAATTTGTAAACAGAAACTTAAAACGTCAATTTCTCGAAATGACTTCGAAACTACATATTTTCAGCTTTTGATGCAGAGTCAAAATATATAAAAAGGGCTTCATAATGTTGAAAGAAATTCTAACTTCTGACAATTATTGGCGAAGATACATCCGTTTGACTTTGGAAACAGAAACTTAAAACGTCAATTTCTCGAAATGACTTCGAGACTAGATATTTTCAGCTTTTGATGCAGAGTCAAAAAATATAAAAAGGGCTTCATAATGTTGAAAGAAATTCTAACTTCTGACAATTATTGGCGAAGATACATCCGTTTGAATTTGGAAACAGAAACTTAAAACGTCAATTTCTCGAAATGACTTCGAGACTACATATTTTCAGCTTTTTGATGCAGAATCAAAATATATAAAAAGGGCTTCATAATGTTGAAAGAAATTCTAACTTCTGACAATTATTGGCGAAGATACATCCGTTTGAATTTGGAAACAGAAACTTAAAACGTCCATTTCTCGAAATGACTTCGAGACTACATATTTTCAGCTTTTGATGCAGAATCAAAATATATAAAAAGGGCTTCATAATGTTGAAAGAAATTCTAGCTTCTGACAATTATTGGCGAAGATACATCCGTTTGAATTTGGAAACAGAAACTTAAAACGTCAATTTCTCGAAATGACTTCGAGACTACATATTTTCAGCTTTTGATGCAGAGTCAAAATATATAAAAAGGGCTTCATAATGTTGAAAGAAATTCTAACTTCTGACAATTATTGGCGACGATACATCCGTTTGAGTTTGGAAACAGATACTTAAAACGTCAATTTCTCGAAATGACTTCGAGACTACATATTTTCAGCTTTTGATGCAGAGTCAAAATATATAAAAAGGGCTTCATAATGTTGAAAGAAATTCTAACTTCTGACAATTATTGGCGAAGATACTGTACATCCGTTTGAATTTGGAAACAGAAACTTAAAACGTCAATTTCTCGAAATGACTTCGAGACTACATATTTTCAGCTTTTGATGCAGAATCAAAATATATAAAAAGGGCTTCATAATGTTGAAAGAAATTCTAACTTCTGACAATTATTGGCGAAGATACATCCGTTTGAATTTGGAAACAGAAACTTAAAACGTCAATTTCTCGAAATGACTTCGAGACTACATATTTTCAGCTTTCATGCAGAGTCAAAATATATAAAAAGGGCTTCATAATGTTGAAAGAAATTCTAACTTCTGACAATTATTGGCGAAGATACATCCGTTTGAATTTGGAAACAGAAACTTAAAACGTCAATTTCTCGAAATGACTTCGAGACTACATATTTTCAGCTTTTGATGCAGAGTCAAAATATATAAAAAGGGCTTCATAATGTTGAAAGAAATTCTAACTTCTGACAATTATTGGCGAATATACAATCCGTTTGAATTTGGAAACAGAAACTTAAAACGTCAATTTCTAGAATTGACTTCAAGACTACATATTTTCAGCTTTTGATGCAGAATCAAAATATATAAAAAGGGCTTCATAATGTTGAAAGAAATTCTAACTTCTGACAATTATTGGCGAAGATACATCCGTTTGAATTTGGAAACAGAAACTTAAAACGTCAATTTCTCGAAATGACTTCGAGACTACATATTTTCAGCTTTTGATGCAGAATCAAATTATATAAAAAGGGCTTCATAATGTTGAAAAATTCTAACTTCTGACAATTATTGGCGAAGATACATCCGTTTGAGTTTGGAAACAGAAACTTAAAACGTCAATTTATCGAATTGACTTCAAGACTACATATTTTCAGCTTTTGATGCAGAATCAAAATATATAAAAAGGGCTTCATAATGTTGAAAGAAATTCTAACTTCTGACAATTATTGGCGAAGATACATCCGTTTGAATTTGGAAACAGCAACTTAAAACGTCAATTTCTCGAAATGACTTCGAGACTACATATTTTCAGCTTTTGATGCAGAGTCAAAATATATAAAAAGGGCTTCATAATGTTGAAAGAAATTCTAACTTCTGACAATTATTGGCGAAGATACTCGTACATCCGTTTGAATTTGGAAACAGAAACTTAAAACGTCAATTTCTCGAATTGACTTCAAGACTACATATTTTCAGCTTTTGATGCAGAATCAAAATATATAAAAAGGGCTTCATAATGTTGAAAGAAATTCTAACTTCTGACAATTATTGGCGAAGATACATCCGTTTGAATTTGGAAACAGAAACTTAAAACGTCAATTTCTCGAAATGACTTCGAGACTACATATTTTCAGCTTTTGATGCAGAATCAAAATATATAAAAAGGGCTTCATAATGTTGAAAGAAATTCTAACTTCTGACAATTATTGGCGAAGATACATCCGTTTGAGTTTGGAAACAGAAACTTAAAACGTCAATTTATTGAATTGACTTCGAGACTACATATTTTCAGCTTTTGATGCAGAATCAAAATATATGAAAAGGGCTTCATAATGTTGAAAGAAATTCTAACTTCTGACAATTATTGGCGAAGATACATCCGTTTGAATTTGGAAACAGCAACTTAAAACGTCAATTTCTCGAAATGACTTCGAGACTACATATTTTCAGCTTTTGATGCAGAATCAAAATATATAAAAAGGGCTTCATAATGTTGAAAGAAATTCTAACTTCTGACAATTATTGGCGAAGATACATCCGTTTGAATTTGGAAACAGAAACTTAAAACGTCAATTTCTCGAAATGACTTCGAGACTACATATTTTCAGCTTTTGATGCAGAGTCAAAATATATAAAAAGGGCTTCATAATGTTGAAAGAAATTCTAACTTCTGACAATTATTGGCGAAGATACATCCGTTTGAATTTGGAAACAGAAACTTAAAACGTCAATTTCTCGAATTGACTTCAAGACTACATATTTTCAGCTTTTGATGCAGAGTCAAAATATATAAAAAGGGCTTCATAATGTTGAAAGAAATTCTAACTTCTGACAATTATTGGCGAAGATACATCCGTTTGAATTTGGAAACAGAAACTTAAAACGTCAATTTCTCGAAATGACTTCGAGACTACATATTTTCAGCTTTTGATGCAGAATCAAAATATATAAAAAGGGCTTCATAATGTTGAAAGAAATTCTAACTTCTGACAATTATTGGCGAAGATACATCCGTTTGAATTTGGAAACAGAAACTTAAAACGTCAATTTCTCGAAATGACTTCGAGACTACATATTTTCAGCTTTTGATGCAGAGTCAAAATATATAAAAAGGGCTTCATAATGTTGAAAGAAATTCTAACTTCTGACAATTATTGGCGAAGATACATCCGTTTGAATTTGGAAACAGAAACTTAAAACGTCAATTTCTCGAAATGACTTCGAGACTACATATTTTCAGCTTTTGATGCAGAGTCAAAATATATAAAAAGGGCTTCATAATGTTGAAAGAAATTCTAACTTCTGACAATTATTGGCGAAGATACATCCGTTTGAATTTGGAAACAGAAACTTAAAACGTCAATTTCTCGAAATGACTTCGAGACTACATATTTTCAGCTTTTGATGCAGAATCAAAATATATAAAAAGGGCTTCATAATGTTGAAAGAAATTCTAACTTCTGACAATTATTGGCGAAGATACATCCGTTTGAATTTGGAAACAGAAACTTAAAACGTCAATTTCTCGAAATGACTTCGAGACTACATATTTTCAGCTTTTGATGCAGAATCAAAATATATAAAAAGGGCTTCATAATGTTGAAAGAAATTCTAACTTCTGACAATTATTGGCGAAGATACATCCGTTTGAATTTGGAAACAGAAACTTAAAACGTCAATTTCTCGAAATGACTTCGAGACTACATATTTTCAGCTTTTGATGCAGAGTCAAAATATATAAAAAGGGCTTCATAATGTTGAAAGAAATTCTAACTTCTGACAATTATTGGCGAAGAACTCGTACATCCGTTTGAATTTGGAAACAGAAACTTAAAACGTCAATTTCTCGAAATGACTTCGAGACTACATATTTTCAGCTTTTGATGCAGAATCAAAATATATAAAAAGGGCTTCATAATGTTGAAAGAAATTCTAACTTCTGACAATTATTGGCGAAGATACATCCGTTTGAATTTGGAAACAGAAACTTAAAACGTCAATTTCTCGAAATGACTTCAAGACTACATATTTTCAGCTTTTGATGCAGAATCAAAATATATAAAAAGGGGTTCATAATGTTGAAAGAAATTCTAACTTCTGACAATTTTTGGCGAAGATACATCCGTTTGAATTTGGAAACAGAAACTTAAAACGTCAATTTCTCGAAATGACTTCGAGACTACATATTTTCAGCTTTTGATGCAGAATCAAAATATATAAAAAGGGCTTCATAATGTTGAAAGAAATTCTAACTTCTGACAATTATTGGCGAATATACAACCGTTTGAATTTGGAAACAGAAACTTAAAACGTCAATTTCTAGAATTGACTTCAAGACTACATATTTTCAGCTTTTGATGCAGAATCAAAATATATAAAAAGGGCTTCATAATGTTGAAAGAAATTCTAACTTCTGACAATTATTGGCGAAGATACATCCGTTTGAATTTGGAAACAGAAACTTAAAACGTCAATTTCTCGAAATGACTTCGAGACTACATATTTTCAGCTTTTGATGCAGAATCAAATTATATAAAAAGGGCTTCATAATGTTGAAAGAAATTCTAACTTCTGACAATTATTGGCGAAGATACATCCGTTTGAATTTGGAAACAGAAACTTAAAACGTCAATTTCTCGAATTGACTTCAAGACTACATATTTTCAGCTTTTGATGCAGAATCAAAATATATAAAAAGGGCTTCATAATGTTGAAAGAAATTCTAACTTCTGACAATTATTGGCGAAGATACATCCGTTTGAATTTGGAAACAGCAACTTAAAACGTCAATTTCTCGAAATGACTTCGAGACTACATATTTTCAGCTTTTGATGCAGAGTCAAAATATATAAAAAGGGCTTCATAATGTTGAAAGAAATTCTAACTTCTGACAATTATTGGCGAAGATACTTACATCCGTTTGAATTTGGAAACAGAAACTTAAAACGTCAATTTCTCGAAATGACTTCGAGACTACATATTTTCAGCTTTTGATGCAGAGTCAAAATATATAAAAAGGGCTTCATAATGTTGAAAGAAATTCTAACTTCTGACAATTATTGGCGAAGATACATCCGTTTGAATTTGGAAACAGAAACTTAAAACGTCAATTTCTCGAAATGACTTCGAGACTACATATTTTCAGCTTTTGATGCAGAATCAAAATATATAAAAAGGGCTTCATAATGTTGAAAGAAATTCTAACTTCTGACAATTATTGGCGAAGATACATCCGTTTGAATTTGGAAACAGAAACTTAAAACGTCAATTTCTCGAAATGACTTCGAGACTACATATTTTCAGCTTTTGATGCAGAGTCAAAATATATAAAAAGGGCTTCATAATGTTGAAAGAAATTCTAACTTCTGACAATTATTGGCGAAGATACATCCGTTTGAATTTGGAAACAGAAACTTAAAACGTCAATTTCTCGAAATGACTTCGAGACTACATATTTTCAGCTTTTGATGCAGAGTCAAAATATATAAAAAGGGCTTCATAATGTTGAAAGAAATTCTAACTTCTGACAATTATTGGCGAAGATACATCCGTTTGAATTTGGAAACAGAAACTTAAAACGTCAATTTCTCGAAATGACTTCGAGACTACATATTTTCAGCTTTTGATGCAGAGTCAAAATATATAAAAAGGGCTTCATAATGTTGAAAGAAATTCTAACTTCTGACAATTATTGGCGAAGATACATCCGTTTGAATTTGGAAACAGAAACTTAAAACGTCAATTTCTCGAAATGACTTCGAGACTACATATTTTCAGCTTTTGATGCAGAATCAAAATATATAAAAAGGGCTTCATAATGTTGAAAGAAATTCTAACTTCTGACAATTATTGGCGAAGATACATCCGTTTGAATTTGGAAACAGAAACTTAAAACGTCAATTTCTAGAATTGACTTCAAGACTACATATTTTCAGCTTTTGATGCAGAATCAAAATATATAAAAAGGGCTTCATAATGTTGAAAGAAATTCTAACTTCTGACAATTATTGGCGAAGATACATCCGTTTGAATTTGGAAACAGAAACTTAAAACGTCAATTTCTCGAAATGACTTCGAGACTACATATTTTCAGCTTTTGATGCAGAATCAAAATATATAAAAAGGGCTTCATAATGTTGAAAGAAATTCTAACTTCTGACAATTATTGGCGAAGATACATCCGTTTGAATTTGGAAACAGAAACTTAAAACGTCAATTTCTCGAATTGACTTCAAGACTACATATTTTCAGCTTTTGATGCAGAGTCAAAATATATAAAAAGGGCTTCATAATGTTGAAAGAAATTCTAACTTCTGACAATTATTGGCGAAGATACATCCGTTTGAATTTGGAAACAGAAACTTAAAACGTCAATTTCTCGAAATGACTTCGAGACTACATATTTTCAGCTTTTGATGCAGAATCAAAATATATAAAAAGGGCTTCATAATGTTGAAAGAAATTCTAACTTCTGACAATTATTGGCGAAGATACATCCGTTTGAGTTTGGAAACAGAAACTTAAAACGTCAATTTATTGAATTGACTTCAAGACTACATATTTTCAGCTTTTGATGCAGAATCAAAATATATAAAAAGGGCTTCATAATGTTGAAAGAAATTCTAACTTCTGACAATTATTGGCGAAGATACATCCGTTTGAATTTGGAAACAGCAACTTAAAACGTCAATTTCTCGAAATGACTTCGAGACTACATATTTTCAGCTTTTGATGCAGAATCAAAATATATAAAAAGGGCTTCATAATGTTGAAAGAAATTCTAACTTCTGACAATTATTGGCGAAGATACATCCGTTTGAATTTGGAAACAGAAACTTAAAACGTCAATTTCTCGAAATGGCTTTGAGACTACATATTTTCAGCTTTTGATGCAGAATCAAAATATATAAAAAGGGCTTCATAATGTTGAAAGAAATTCTAACTTCTGACAATTATTGGCGAAGATACATCCGTTTGAATTTGGAAACAGAAACTTAAAACGTCAATTTCTCGAATTGACTTCAAGACTACATATTTTCAGCTTTTGATGCAGAGTCAAAATATATAAAAAGGGCTTCATAATGTTGAAAGAAATTCTAACTTCTGACAATTATTGGCGAAGATACATCCGTTTGAATTTGGAAACAGAAACTTAAAACGTCAATTTCTCGAATTGACTTCAAGACTACATATTTTCAGCTTTTGATGCAGAGTCAAAATATATAAAAAGGGCTTCATAATGTTGAAAGAAATTCTAACTTCTGACAATTATTGGCGAAGATACATCCGTTTGAATTTGGAAACAGAAACTTAGAACGTCAATTTCTCGAGATGACTTCGAGACTACATATTTTCAGCTTTTGATGCAGAATCAAAATATATAAAAAGGGCTTCATAATGTTGAAAGAAATTCTAACTTCTGACAATTATTGGCGAAGATACATCCGTTTGAATTTGGAAACAGAAACTTAAAACGCCAATTTCTCGAAATGACTTCGAGACTACATATTTTCAGCTTTTGATGCAGAGTCCAAATATATAAAAAGGGCTTCATAATGTTGAAAGAAATTCTAACTTCTGACAAATATTGGCGACGATACATCCGTTTGAGTTTGGAAACAGAAACATAAAACGTAAATTTCTCGAAATGACTTCGAGACTACATATTTTCAGCTTTTGATGCAGAGTCAAAATATATAAAAAGGGCTTCATAATGTTGAAAGAAATTCTGACTTCTGACAATTATTGGCGAAGATACATCCGTTTGAATTTGGAAACAGAAACTTAAAACGTCAATTTCTCGAAATGACTTCGAGACTACATATTTTCAGCTTTTGATGCAGAGTCAAAATATATAAAAAGGGCTTCATAATGTTGAAAGAAATTCTGACTTCTGACAATTATTGGCGAAGATACATCCGTTTGAATTTGGAAACAGAAACTTAAAACGTCAATTTCTCGAAATGACTTCGAGACTACATATTTTCAGCTTTTGATGCAGAGTCAAAATATATAAAAAGGGCTTTATAATGTTGAAACAAATTCTAACTTCTGACAATTATTGGCGAAGATACATCCGTTTGAATTTGGAAACAGAAACTTAGAACGTCATTTTCTCGAAATAACTTCGAGACTACATATTTTCAGCTTTTGATGCAGAGTCAAAATATATAAAAAGGGCTTCATAATGTTGAAACAAATTCTAACTTCTGACAATTATTGGCGAATATACAACCGTTTGAATTTGGAAACAGAAACTTAAAACGTCAATTTCTAGAATTGACTTCAAGACTACATATTTTCAGCTTTTGATGCAGAATCAAAATATATAAAAAGGGCTTCATAATGTTGAAAGAAATTCTAACTTCTGACAATTATTGGCGAAGATACATCCGTTTGAATTTGGAAACAGAAACTTAAAACGTCAATTTCTCGAAATGACTTCGAGACTACATATTTTCAGCTTTTGATGCAGAATCAAATTATATAAAAAGTGCTTCATAATGTTGAAAGAAATTCTAACTTCTGACAATTATTGTCGAAGATACATCCGTTTGAATTTGGAAAACAGAAACTTAAAACGTCAATTTCTCGAAATGACTTCAAGACTACATATTTTCAGCTTTTGATGCAGAATCAAAATATATAAAAACGGCTTCATAATGTTGAAAGAAATTCTAACTTCTGACAATTATTGGCGAAGATACATCCGTTTGAATTTGGAAACAGCAACTTAAAACGTCAATTTCTCGAAATGACTTCGAGACTACATATTTTCAGCTTTTGATGCAGAATCAAAATATATAAAAAGGGCTTCATAATGTTGAAAGAAATTCTAACTTCTGACAATTATTGGCGAAGATACTCGTACATCCGTTTGAATTTGGAAACAGAAACTTAAAACGTCAATTTCTCGAATTGACTTCAAGACTACATATTTACAGCTTTTGATGCAGAATCAAAATATATAAAAAGGGTTTCATAATGTTGAAAGAAATTCTAACTTCTGACAATTGTTGGCGAAGATACATCCGTTTGAATTTGGAAAAATAAACTTAAAACGCCAATTTCTCGAAATGACTTCGAGACTACATATTTTCAGCTTTTGATGCAGAATCAAAATATATAAAAAGGGCTTCATAATGTTGCAAGAAATTCTAACTTCTGACAATTATTGGCGAAGATACATCCGTTTGAATTTGGAAACAGAAACTTAAAACGTCAATTTATTGAATTGACTTCAAGACTACATATTTTCAGCTTTTGATGCAGAATCAAAATATATAAAAAGGGCTTCATAATGTTGAAAGAAATTCTAACTGCTGACAATTATTGGCGAAGATACATCCGTTTGAATTTGGAAACAGCAACTTAAAACGTAAATTTCTCGAAATGTCTTCGCGACAACATATTTTCAGCTTTTGATGCAGAGTCAAAATATATAAAAAGGGCTTCATAATGTTGAAAGAAATTCTAACTTCTGACAATTATTGGCGAAGATACATCCGTTTGAATTTGGAAACAGAAACTTAAAACGTCAATTTCTCGAAATGGCTTTGAGACTACATATTCTCAGCTTTTGATGCATAGTCAAAATATATAAAAAGGGCTTCATAATGTTGAAAGAAATTCTAACTTCTGACAATTATTGGCGAAGATACATCCGTTTGAATTTGGAAACAGAAACTTAAAACGTCAATTTCTCGAATTGACTTCAAGACTACATATTTTCAGCTTTTGATGCAGAGTCAAAATATATAAAAAAGGCTTCATAATGTTGAAAGAAATTCTAACTTCTGACAATTATTGGCGAAGATACATCCGTTTGAATTTGGAAACAGAAACTTAAAACGTCAATTTCTCGAATTGACTTCAAGACTACATATTTTCAGCTTTTGATGCAGAGTCAAAATATATAAAAAGGGCTTCATAATGTTGAAAGAAATTCTAACTTCTGACAATTATTGGCGAAGATACATCCGTTTGAATTTGGAAACAGAAACTTAAAACGTCAATTTCTCGAAATGACTTCGAGACTACATATTTTCAGCTTTTGATGCAGAATCAAAATATATAAAAAGGGCTTCATAATGTTGAAAGAAATTCTAACTTCTGACAATTATTGTGCGAAGATACATCCGTTTGAATTTGGAAACAGAAACTTAAAACGTCAATTTCTCGAAATGACTTCGAGACTACATATTTTCAGCTTTTGATGCAGAGTCAAAATATATAAAAAGGGCTTCATAATGTTGAAAGAAATTCTAACTTCTGACAATTATTGGCGAAGATACATCCGTTTGAATTTGGAAACAGAAACTTAAAACGTCAATTTCTCGAATTGACTTCAAGACTACATATTTTCAGTTTTTGATGCAGAATCAAAATATATAAAAAGGGCTTCATAATGTTGAAAGAAATTCTGACTTCTGACAATTATTGGCGAAGATACATCCGTTTGAATTTGGAAACAGAAACTTAAAACGTCAATTTCTCGAAATGACTTCGAGACTACATATTTTCAGCTTTTGATGCAGAGTCAAAATATATAAAAAGGGCTTCATAATGTTGAAAGAAATTCTGACTTCTGACAATTATTGGCGAAGATACATCCGTTTGAATTTGGAAACAGAAACTTAAAACGTCAATTTCTCGAAATGACTTCGAGACTACATATTTTCAGCTTTTGATGCAGAGTCAAAATATATAAAAAGGGCTTCATAATGTTGAAAGAAATTCTAACTTCTGACAATTATTGGCGAAGATACATCCGTTTGAATTTGGGAACAGAAACTTAAAACGTTAATTTCTCGAATTGACTTCAAGACTACATATTTTCAACTTTTGATGCAGAATCAAAATATATAAAAAGGGCTTCATAATGTTGAAAGAAATTCTAACTTCTGACAATTATTGGCGAAGATACATCCGTTTGAATTTGGAAACAGAAACTTAAAACGTCAATTTCTCGAAATGACTTCGAGACTACATATTTTCAGCTTTTGATGCAGAATCAAAATATATAAAAAGGGCTTTATAATGTTGAAACAAATTCTAACTTCTGACAATTATTGGCGAAGATACATCCGTTTGAATTTGGAAACAGAAACTTAGAACGTCATTTTCTCGAAATAACTTCGAGACTACATATTTTCAGCTTTTGATGCAGAGTCAAAATATATAAAAAGGGCTTCATAATGTTGAAACAAATTCTAACTTCTGACAATTATTGGCGAAGATACATCCGTTTGAATTTGGAAACAGAAACTTAAAACGTCAATTTCTCGAAATGACTTCCAGACTACATATTTTCAGTTTTTGATGCAGAGTCAAAATATATAAAAAGGGCTTCATAATGTTGAAAGAAATTCTAACTTCTGACAATTATTGGCGAAGATACATCCGTTTGAATTTGGAAACAGAAACTTAAAACGTCAATTTCTCGAAATGGCTTCGAGACTACATATTTTCAGCTTTTGATGCAGAATCAAAATATATAAAAAGGGCTTCATAATGTTGAAAGAAATTCTAACTTCTGACAATTATTGGCGAAGATACATCCGTTTGAATTTGGAAACAGAAACTTAAAACGTCAATTTCTCGAAATGACTTCGAGACTACATATTTTCAGCTTTTGATGCAGAGTCAAAATATATAAAAAGGGCTTCATAATGTTGAAAGAAATTCTAACTTCTGACAATTATTGGCGAAGATACATCCGTTTGAATTTGGAAACAGAAACTTAAAACGTCAATTTCTCGAATTGACTTCAAGACTACATATTTTCAGCTTTTGATGCAGAGTCAAAATATATAAAAAGGGCTTCATAATGTTGAAAGAAATTCTAACTTCTGACAATTATTGGCGAAGATACATCCGTTTGAATTTGGAAACAGCAACTTAAAACGTCAATTTCTCGAAATGACTTCGAGACTACATATTTTCAGCTTTTGATGCAGAATCAAAATATATAAAAAGGGCTTCATAATGTTGAAAGAAATTCTAACTTCTGACAATTATTGGCGAAGATACATCCGTTTGAATTTGGAAACAGAAACTTAAAACGTCAATTTCTCGAAATGGCTTTGAGACTACATATTTTCAGCTTTTGATGCAGAATCAAAATATATAAAAAGGGCTTCATAATGTTGAAAGAAATTCTAACTTCTGACAATTATTGGCGAAGATACATCCGTTTGAATTTGGAAACAGAAACTTAAAACGTCAATTTCTCGAATTGACTTCAAGACTACATATTTTCAGCTTTTGATGCAGAGTCAAAATATATAAAAAGGGCTTCATAATGTTGAAAGAAATTCTAACTTCTGACAATTATTGGCGAAGATACATCCGTTTGAATTTGGAAACAGAAACTTAAAACGTCAATTTCTCGAATTGACTTCAAGACTACATATTTTCAGCTTTTGATGCAGAGTCAAAATATATAAAAAGGGCTTCATAATGTTGAAAGAAATTCTAACTTCTGACAATTATTGGCGAAGATACATCCGTTTGAATTTGGAAACAGAAACTTAAAACGTAAATTTCTCGAAATGACTTCGAGACTACATATTTTCAGCTTTTGATGCAGAATCAAAATATATAAAAAGGGCTTCATAATGTTGAAAGAAATTCTAACTTCTGACAATTATTGGCGAAGATACTCGTACATCCGTTTGAATTTGGAAACAGAAACTTAAAACGTCAATTTCTCGAAATGACTTCGAGAGTACATATTTTCAGCTTTTGATGCAGAGTCAAAATATATAAAAAGGGCTTCATAATGTTGAAAGAAATTCTAACTTCTGACAATTATTGGCGAAGATACATCCGTTTGAATTTGGAAACAGAAACTTAAAACGTCAATTTCTCGAATTGACTTCAAGACTACATATTTTCAGTTTTTGATGCAGAATCAAAATATATAAAAAGGGCTTCATAATGTTGAAAGAAATTCTGACTTCTGACAATTATTGGCGAAGATACATCCGTTTGAATTTGGAAACAGAAACTTAAAACGTCAATTTCTCGAAATGACTTCGAGACTACATATTTTCAGCTTTTGATGCAGAGTCAAAATATATAAAAAGGGCTTCATAATGTTGAAAGAATTTCTGACTTCTGACAATTATTGGCGAAGATACATCCGTTTGAATTTGGAAACAGAAACTTAAAACGTCAATTTCTCGAAATGACTTCGAGACTACATATTTTCAGCTTTTGATGCAGAGTCAAAATATATAAAAAGGGCTTCATAATGTTGAAAGAAATTCTAACTTCTGACAATTATTGGCGAAGATACATCCGTTTGAATTTGGGAACAGAAACTTAAAACGTTAATTTCTCGAATTGACTTCAAGACTACATATTTTCAACTTTTGATGCAGAATCAAAATATATAAAAAGGGCTTCATAATGTTGAAAGAAATTCTAACTTCTGACAATTATTGGCGAAGATACATCCGTTTGAATTTGGAAACAGAAACTTAAAACGTCAATTTCTCGAAATGACTTCGAGACTACATATTTTCAGCTTTTGATGCAGAATCAAAATATATAAAAAGGGCTTTATAATGTTGAAACAAATTCTAACTTCTGCCAATTATTGGCGAAAATACATCCGTTTGAATTTGGAAACAGAAACTTAGAACGTCATTTTCTCGAAATAACTTCGAGACTACATATTTTCAGCTTTTGATGCAGAGTCAAAATATATAAAAAGGGCTTCATAATGTTGAAACAAATTCTAACTTCTGACAATTATTGGCGAAGATACATCCGTTTGAATTTGGAAACAGAAACTTAAAACGTCAATTTCTCGAAATGACCTCCAGACTACATATTTTCAGTTTTTGATGCAGAGTCAAAATATATAAAAAGGACTTCTTAATGTTGAAAGAAATTCTAACTTCTGACAATTATTGGCGAAGATACATCCGTTTGAATTTGGAAACAGAAACTTAAAACGTCAATTTCTCGAAATGACTTCGAGACTACATATTTTCAGCTTTTGATGCAGAATCAAAATATATAAAAAGGGCTTCATAATGTTGAAAGAAATTCTAACTTCTGACAATTATTGGCGAAGATACATCCGTTTGAATTTGGAAACAGAAACTTAAAACGTCAATTTCTCGAATTGACTTCAAGACTACATATTTTCAGCTTTTGATGCAGAGTCAAAATATATAAAAAGGGCTTCATAATGTTGAAAGAAATTCTAACTTCTGACAATTATTGGCGAAGATACATCCGTTTGAATTTGGAAACAGAAACTTAAAACGTCAATTTCTCGAATTGACTTCAAGACTACATATTTTCAGCTTTTGATGCAGAGTCAAAATATATAAAAAGGGCTTCATAATGTTGAAAGAAATTCTAACTTCTGACAATTATTGGCGAAGATACATCCGTTTGAATTTGGAAACAGAAACTTCAAACGTCAATTTCTCGAAATGACTTCGAGACAACATATTTCCAGCTTTGATGCAGAATCAAAATATATAAAAAGGGCTTCATAATGTTGAAAGAAATTCTAACTTTTGACAATTATTGGCGAAGATACATCCGTTTGAATTTGGAAACAGAAACTTAAAACGTCAATTTCTCGAAATGACTTCGAGACTACATATTTTCAGCTTTTGATGCAGAATCAAAATATATAAAAAGGGCTTCATAATGTTGAAAGAAATTCTAACTTCTGACAATTATTGGCGAAGATACATCCGTTTGAATTTGGAAACAGAAACTTAAAACGTCAATTTCTCTAAATGACTTCGAGACTACATATTTTCAGCTTTTGATGCAGAATCAAAATATATAAAAAGGGCTTCATAATGTTGAAAGAAATTCTAACTTCTGACAATTATTGGCGAATATACATCCGTTTGAATTTGGAAACAGAAACTTAAAACGCCAATTTCTCGAAATGACTTCGAGACTACATATTTTCAGCTTTTGATGCAGAGTCAAAATATATAAAAAGGGCTTCATAATGTTAAAAGAAATTCTAACTTCTGACAATTATTGGCGACGATACATCCGTTTGAGTTTGGAAACAGAAACATAAAACGTCAATTTCTCGAAATGACCTCCAGACAAAATATTTTCAGTTTTTGATGCAGAGTCAAAATATATAAAAAGGGCTTCATAATGTTGAAAGAAATTCTAACTTCTGACAATTATTGGCGAAGATACATCCGTTTGAATTTGGAAACAGAAACTTAAAACGTCAATTTCTCGAAATGACTTCGAGACTACATATTTTCAGCTTTTGATGCAGAGTCAAAATACATAAAAAGGGCTTCATAGTGTTGAAAGAAATTCTGACTTCTGACAATTATTGGCGAAGATACTCGTACATCCGTTTGAATTTGGAAACAGAAACTTAAAACGTCAATTTCTCGAAATGACCTCCAGACAACATATTTTCAGCTTGTGATGCAGGGTCAAAATATATAAAAAGGGCTTCATAATGTTGAAAGAAATTCTAACTTCTGACAATTATTGGCGAAGATACATCCGTTTGAATTTGGAAACAGAAACTTAAAACGTCAATTTCTCGAAATGACTTCGAGACTACATATTTTCAGCTTTTGATGCAGAGTCAAAATATATAAAAAGGGCTTCATAGTGTTGAAAGAAATTCTAACTTCTGACAATTATTGGCGAAGATACATCCGTTTGAATTTGGAAACAGAAACTTAAAACGTCAATTTCTCGAAATGACTTCGAGACTACATATTTTCAGCTTTTGATGCAGAATCAAAATATATAAAAAGGCTTCATAATGTTGAAAGAAATTCTAACTTCTGACAATTATTGGCGAAGATACAGCCGTTTGAATTTGGGAACAGAAACTTAAAACGTTAATTTCTCGAATTGACTTCAAGACTACATATTTTCAGCTTTTGATGCAGAGTCAAAATATATAAAAAGGGCTTCATAATGTTGAAAGAAATTCTAACTTCTGACAATTATTGGCGAAGATACATCCGTTTGAATTTGGAAACAGAAACTTCAAACGTCAATTTCTCGAAACGACTTCGAGACAACATATTTCCAGCTTTGATGCAGAATCAAAATATATAAAAAGGGCTTCATAATGTTGAAAGAAATTCTAACTTTTGACAATTATTGGCGAAGATACATCCGTTTGAATTTGGAAACAGAAACTTAAAACGTCAATTTCTCGAAATGACTTCGAGACTACATATTTTCAGCTTTTGATGCAGAATCAAAATATATAAAAAGGGCTTCATAATGTTGAAAGAAATTCTAACTTCTGACAATTATTGGCGAAGATACATCCGTTTGAATTTGGAAACAGAAACTTAAAACGTCAATTTCTCTAAATGACTTCGAGACTACATATTTTCAGCTTTTGATGCAGAATCAAAATATATAAAAAGGGCTTCATAATGTTGAAAGAAATTCTAACTTCTGGCAATTATTGGCGAATATACATCCGTTTGAATTTGGAAACAGAAACTTAAAACGCCAATTTCTCGAAATGACTTCGAGACTACATATTTTCAGCTTTTGATGCAGAGTCAAAATATATAAAAAGGGCTTCATAATGTTAAAAGAAATTCTAACTTCTGACAATTATTGGCGACGATACATCCGTTTGAGTTTGGAAACAGAAACATAAAACGTCAATTTCTCGAAATGACCTCCAGACAAAATATTTTCAGTTTTTGATGCAGAGTCAAAATATATAAAAAGGGCTTCATAATGTTGAAAGAAATTCTAACTTCTGACAATTATTGGCGAAGATACATCCGTTTGAATTTGGAAACAGAAACTTAAAACGTCAATTTCTCGAAATGACTTCGAGACTACATATTTTCAGCTTTTGATGCAGAGTCAAAATACATAAAAAGGGCTTCATAGTGTTGAAAGAAATTCTAACTTCTGACAATTATTGGCGAAGATACTCGTACATCCGCTTGAATTTGGAAACAGAAACTTAAAACGTCAATTTCTCGAAATGACTTCGAGACTACATATTTTCAGCTTTTGATGCAGAGTCAAAATATATAAAAAGGCTTCATAATGTTGAAAGAAATTCTAACTTCTGACAATTATTGGCGAAGATACATCCGTTTGAATTTGGGAACAGAAACTTAAAACGTTAATTTCTCGAATTGACTTCAAGACTACATATTTTCAGCTTTTGATGCAGAATCAAAATATATAAAAAGGGCTTTATAATGTTGAAACAAATTCTAACTTCTGACAATTATTGGCGAAGATACATCCGTTTGAATTTGGAAACAGAAACTTAAAACGTCAATTTCTCGAAATGACTTCGAGACTACATATTTTCAGCTTTTGATGCAGAATCAAAATATATAAAAAGGGCTTCATAATGTTGAAAGAAATTCTGACTTCTTTCAATTATTGGCGAAGATACATCCGTTTGAATTTAGGAAAATAAACTTAAAACGCCAATATCTCGAAATGACTTCGAGACTACATATTTTCAGCTTTTGATGCAGAATCAAAATATATAAAAAGGGTTTCATAATGTTGAAAGAAATTCTAACTTCTGACAATTATTGGCGAAGATACATCCGTTTGGATTTGGAAACAGAAACTTAAAACGTCAATTTCTCGAAATGACTTCGAGACTACATATTTTCAGCTTTTGATGCAGAATCAAAATATATAAAAAGGGCTTCATAATGTTGAAAGAAATTCTAACTTCTGACAATTATTGGCGAAGATACATCCGCTTGAATTTGGAAACAGAAACTTAAAACGTCAATTTCTCGAAATGACTTCGAGACTACATATTTTCAGCTTTTGATGCAGAGTCAAAATATATAAAAAGGGCTTCATAATGTTGAAAGAAATTCTAACTTCTGACAATTATTGGCGAAGATACATCCGTTTGAATTTGGGAACAGAAACTTAAAACGTCAATTTCTCGAAATGACTTCGAGAAGCTTTTGATGCAGAATCAAAATATATAAAAAGGGCTTCATAATGTTGAAAGAAATTCTAACTTCTGACAATTATTGGTGAAGATACATCCGTTTGAATTTTGAAACAGAAACTTTAAACGTCAATTTCTCGAAATGACTTCGAGACTACATATTTTCAGCTTTTGATGCAGAATCAAAATATATAAAAAGGGCTTCATAATGTTGAAAGAAATTCTAACTTCTGACAATTATTGGCGAAGATACATCCATTTGAATTTGGAAACAGAAACTTAAAACGTCAATTTCTCGAAATGACTTCGAGACTACATATTTTCAGCTTTTGATGCAGAATCAAAATATATAAAAAGGGCTTCATAATGTTGAAAGAAATTCTGACATCCGTTTGAATTTGGAAACAGAAACTTAAAACGTCATTTTCTCGAATTGACTTCAAGACTACATATTTTCAGCTTTTGATGCAGAGTCAAAATATATAAAAAGGCTTCATAATGTTGAAAGAAATTCTAACTTCTGACAATTATTGGCGAAGATACAACCGTTTGAATTTGGGAACAGAAACTTAAAACGTTAATTTCTCGAAATGACTTCGAGACTACATATTTTCATCTTTTGATGCAGAATCAAAATATATAAAAAGGGCTTCATAATGTTGAAAGAAATTCTAACTTCTGACAATTATTGGCGAAGATACATCCGTTTGAATTTGGAAACAGAAACTTAAAACGTCATTTTCTCGAAATGACTTCGAGACTACATATTTTCAGCTTTTGATGCAGAATCAAAATATATAAAAAGGGGTTCATAATGTTGCAAGAAATTCTGACTTCTGACAATTATTGGCGAATATACAACCGTTTGAATTTGGAAACAGAAACTTGAAACGTCAATTTCTCGAAATGACTTCGAGACTACATATTTTCAGCTTTTGATGCAGAATCAAAATATATAAAAATGGCTTCATAATGTTGAAAGAAATTCTAACTTCTGACAATTATTGGCGAAGATACAACCGTTTGAATTTGGAAACAGAAACTTAAAACGTCAATTTCTCGAATTGACTTCAAGACTACATATTTTCAGCTTTTGATGCAGAGTCAAAATATATAAAAAGGGCTTCATAATGTTGAAAGAAATTCTGACATCCGTTTGAATTTGGAAACAGAAACTTAAAACGTCATTTTCTCGAATTGACTTCAAGACTACATATTTTCAGCTTTTGATGCAGAGTCAAAATATATAAAAAGGCTTCATAATGTTGAAAGAAATTCTAACTTCTGACAATTATTGGCGAAGATACAACCGTTTGAATTTGGGAACAGAAACTTAAAACGTTAATTTCTCGAAATGACTTCGAGACTACATATTTTCATCTTTTGATGCAGAATCAAAATATATAAAAAGGGCTTCATAATGTTGAAAGAAATTCTAACTTCTGACAATTATTGGCGAAGATACATCCGTTTGAATTTGGAAACAGAAACTTAAAACGTCGATTTCTCGAAATGACTTCGCGACTACATATTTTCAGCTTTTGATGCAGAGTCAAAATATATAAAAAGGGCTTCAAAATGTTGAAAGAAATACTAACTTCTGACAATTGTTGGCGAAGATACATCCGTTTGAATTTGGAAACAGAAACTTAAAACGTCAATTTCTCGAAATGACTTCGAGACTACATATTTTCAGCTTTTGATGCAGAATCAAAATATATAAAAAGGGCTTCATAATGTTGAAAGAAATTCTAACTTCTGACAATTATTGGCGCAGATACATCCGTTTGAATTTTGAAACAGAAACTTAAAACGTCAATTTCTCGAAATGACTTCGAGACTACATATTTTCAGCTTTTGATGCAGAATCAAAATATGTAAAAAGGGCTTCATAATGTTGAAAGAAATTCTAACTTCTGACAATTATTGGCGAAGATACATACGTTTGAATTTGGAAACAGAAACTTAAAACGTCAATTTCTCGAAATGACTTCGAGACTACATATTTTCAGCTTTTGATGCAGAGTCAAAATATATAAAAAGGGCTTCATAATGTTGAAAGAAATTCTAACTTCTGAATATTATTGGCGATGATACATCCGTTTGAGTTTGGAAACAGAAACTTCATAATGTTGAAGGAAATTCTAACTTCTGACAATTATTGGCGAAGATACATCCGTTTGAATTTGGAAACAAAAACTTAAAACGTCAGTTTCTCGAAATGACTTCGAGACTACATATTTTCAGCTTTTGATGCAGAATCAAAATATATAAAAAGGGCTTCATAATGTTGAAAGAAATTCTAACTTCTGACAATTATTGGCGAAGATACATCCGTTTAATTTGGAAACAGAAACTTAAAACGTCAATTTCTCGAAATGACTTTCAGGACTACATATTTTCAGCTTGTAATGCAGATTCAAAATATATAAAAAGGGCTTCATAATGTTGAAAGAAATTCTAACTTCTGACAATTATTGGCGAAGATACTTCCGTTTGAATTTGGAAACAGAAACTTAAAACGTCAATTTCTCGAAATGACTTCGAGACTACATATTTTCAGCTGTTGATGCAGAATCAAAATATATAAAAAGGGCTTCATAATGTTGAAAGAAATTCTGACTTCTGACAATTATTGGCGAAGATACATCCGTTTGAATTTGGAAACAGAAACTTAAAACGTCAATTTCTCGAATTGACTTCAAGACTACATATTATCAGCTTTTGATGCAGAATCAAAATATATAAAAAGGGCTTCATAATGTTGAAAGAAATTCTAACTTCTGACAATTATTGGCGAAGATACATCCGTTTGAATTTGGAAACAGAAACTTAAAACGTCAATTTCTCGAAATGACTTCGAGACAACATATTTTCAGCTTTTGATGCAGAATCAAAATATATAAAAAGGGCTTCATAATGTTGAAAGAAATTCTAACTTCTGACAATTATTGGCGAAGATACATCCGTTTGAATTTGGAAACAGCAACTTAAAACGTTAATTTCTCGAATTGACTTCGAGACTACATATTTTCAGCTTTTCATGCAGAATCAAAATATATAAAAAGGGCTTCATACTGTTGAAAGAAATTCTAACTTCTGACAATTATTGGCGAAGATACATCCGTTTGAATTTGGAAACAGAAACTTAAAACGTCAATTTCTCGAATTGACTTCAAGACTACATATTTTCAGCTTTTGATGCAGAGTCAAAATATATAAAAAGGGCTTCATAATGTTGAAAGAAATTCTAACTTCTGACAATTATTGGCGAAGATACATCCGGTTGAATTTGGAAACAGAAATTTAAAACGTCAATTTCTCGAAATGACTTTGAGACTACATATTTTCAGCTTTTGATGCACAATCAAAATATATAAAAAGGGCTTTATGATGTTGAAACAAATTCTAACTTCTGACAATTATTGGCGAAGATACATCCGATTGAATTAGGAAACAGAAACTTAAAATGTCATTTTCTCGAAATGACTTCGAGACTACATATTTTCAGCTTTTGATGCAGAGTCAAAATATATAAAAAGGGCTTCATAATGTTGAAAGAAATTCTAACTTCTGACAATTATTGGCGAAGATACATCCGTTTGAATTTGGAAACAGAAACTTAAAACGTCAATTTCTCGAAATGACTTCGAGACTACATATTTTCAGCTTTTGATGCAGAATCAAAATATATAAAAAGGGCTTCATAATGTTGAAAGAAATTCTAACTTCTGACAATTATTGGTGAAGATACATCCGTTTGAATTTGGAAACAGAAACTTTAAACGTCAATTTCTCGAAATGACTTCGAGACTACATATTTTCAGCTTTTGATGCAGAATCAAAATATATAAAAAGGGCTTCATAATGTTGAAAGAAATTCTAACTTCTGACAATTATTGGCAAAGATACATCCATTTGAATTTGGAAACAGAAACTTAAAACGTCAATTTCTCGAAATGACTTCGAGACTACATATTTTCAGCTTTTGATGCAGAGTCAAAATATATAAAAAGGGCTTCATAATGTTGAAAGAAATTCTAACTTCTGACAATTATTGGCGAAGATACTCGTACATCCGTTTGAATTTGGAAACAGAAACTTAAAACGTCAATTTCTCGAAATGACTTCGAGACTACATATTTTCAGCTTTTGATGCAGAATCAAAATATATAAAAAGGGCTTCATAATGTTGAAAGAAATTCTAACTTCTGACAATTATTGGTGAAGATACATCCGTTTGAATTTGGAAACAGAAACTTTAAACGTCAATTTCTCGAAATGACTTCGAGACTACATATTTTCAGCTTTTGATGCAGAATCAAAATATATAAAAAGGGCTTCATAATGTTGAAAGAAATTCTAACTTCTGACAATTATTGGCGAAGATACATCCATTTGAATTTGGAAACAGAAACTTAAAACGTCAATTTCTCGAAATGACTTCGAGACTACATATTTTCAGCTTTTGATGCAGAATCAAAATATATAAAAAGGGCTTCATAATGTTGAAAGAAATTCTAACTTCTGACAATTATTGGCGAAGATGCATCCATTTGAATTTGGAAACAGAAACTTAAAACGTAAATTTCTCGAAATGACTTCGAGACTACATATTTTCAGCTTTTGATGCAGAGTCAAAATATATAAAAACGGCTTCATAATGTTGAAATAAATTCTAACTTCTGACAATTATTGGCGAAGATACATCCGTTTGAATTTGGAAACAAAAACTTAAAACGTCAATTTTTCGAAATTACTTCGAGACAACATATTTTCAGCTTTTGATGCAGAATCAAAATATATAAAAAGGGCTTCATAATGTTGAAAGAAATTCTAACTTCTGACAATTATTGGCGAAGATACATCCGTTTGAATTTGGAAACAGAAACTTAAAAAGTCAATTTCTCGAAATGACTTCGAGACTACATATTTTCAGCTTTTGATGCAGAGTCAAAATATATAAATCGGCTTCATAATGTTGAAAGAAATTCTGACTTCTGACAATTATTGGCGAAGATACATCCGTTTAAATTTGGAAACAGAATCTTAAAACGTCAATTTCTCGAAATGACTTCGAGACTACATATTTTCAGCTTTTGATGCAGAATCAAAATATATAAAAAGGGCTTCATAATGTTGAAAGAAATTCTAACTTCTGACAATTATTGACGAAGATACATCCGTTTGAATTTGGAAACAGAAACTTAAAACGTCAATTTCTCGAAATGACTTCGAGACTACATATTTTCAGCTTTTGATGCAGAATCAAAATATATAAAAAGGACTTCATAATGTTGAAAGAAATTCTAACTTCTGACAATTATTGGCGAAGATACATCCGTTTGAATTTGGAAACAGAAACTTAAAACGTCAATTTCTCGAAATGACTTCGAGACTACATATTTTCAGCTTTTGATGCAGAGTCAAAATATATAAAAAGGGCTTCATAATGTTGAAAGAAATTCTAACTTCTGACAATTATTGGCGAAGATACATCCGTTTGAATTTGGAAACAGAAACTTAAAACGTCAATTTCTCGAAATGACTTCGAGACTACATATTTTCAGCTTTTGATGCAGAGTCAAAATATATAAAAAGGGCTTCATAATGTTGAAAGAAATTCTAACTTCTGACAATTATTGGCGAAGATACATCCGTTTGAATTTGGAAACAGAAACTTAAAACGTCAATTTCTCGAATTGACTTCAAGACTACATATTTTCAGCTTTTGATGCAGAATCAAAACATATAAAAAGGGCTTCATAATGTTGAAAGAAATTCTAACTTCTGACAATTATTGGCGAAGATACATCCGTTTGAATTTGGAAACAGAAACTTAAAACGTCAATTTCTCGAAATGACTTCGAGACTACATTATTTCAGCTTTTGATGCAGAGTCAAAATATATAAAAAGGGCTTCATAATGTTGAAAGAAATTCTAACTTCTGACAATTATTGGCGACGATACATCCGTTTGAGTTTGGAAACAGAAACTTAAAACGTCAATTTCTCGAAATGACTTCGAGACTACATATTTTCAGCTTTTGATGCATAGTCAAAATATATAAAAAGGGCTTCATAATGTTGAAAGAAATTCTAACTTCTGACAATTATTGGCGAAGATACATCCGTTTGAATTTGGAAACAGAAACTTAAAACGTCAATTTCTCGAAATGACTTCGAGAAGCTTTTGATGCAGAATCAAAATATATAAAAAGGGCTTCATAATGTTGAAAGAAATTCTAACTTCTGACAATTATTGGTGAAGATACATCCGTTTGAATTTTGAAACAGAAACTTTAAACGTCAATTTCTCGAAATGACTTCGAGACTACATCTTTTCAGCTTTTGATGCAGAATCAAAATATATAAAAAGGGCTTCATAATGTTGAAAGAAATTCTAACTTCTGACAATTATTGGCGAAGATACATCCATTTGAATTTGGAAACAGAAACTTAAAACGTCAATTTCTCGAAATGACTTCGAGACTACATATTTTCAGCTTTTGATGCAGAATCAAAATATATAAAAAGGGCTTCATAATGTTGAAAGAAATTCTAACTTCTGACAATTATTGGCGAAGATGCATCCATTTGAATTTGGAAACAGAAACTTAAAACGTAAATTTCTCGAAATGACTTCGAGACTACATATTTTCAGCTTTTGATGCAGAGTCAAAATATATAAAAAGGGCTTCATAATGTTGAAAGAAATTCTAACTTCTGACAATTATTGGCGAAGATACATCCGTTTGAATTTGGAAACAGAAACTTAAACCGTCAATTTCTCGAAATGACTTCGAGACTACATATTTTCAGCTTTTGATGCAGAGTCAAAATATATAAAAAGGGCTTCATAATGTTGAAAGAAATTCTAACTTCTGACAATTATTGGCGAAGATACATCCGTTTGAATTTGGAAACAGAAACTTAAAACGTTAATTTCTCGAATTGACTTCAAGACTACATATTTTCAGCTTTTGATGCAGAATCAAAATATATAAAAAGGGCTTCATAATGTTGAAAGAAATTCTAACTTCTGACAATTATTGGCGAAGATACATCCGTTTGAATTTGGAAACAGAAACTTAAAACGTCAATTTCTCGAAATGACTTCGAGACTACATATTTTCAGCTTTTGATACAGAATCAAAATATATAAAAAGGGCTTCATAATGTTGAAAGAAATTCTAACTTCTGACAATTATTGGCGAAGATACATCCGGTTTGAATTTGAAACAGAAACTTAAAACGTCAATTTCTCGAAATGATTTCGAGACTACATTATTTCAGCTTTTGATGCAGAGTCAAAATATATAAAAAGGGGTTCATAATCTTGAAAGAAATTCTAACTTCTGACAATTATTGGCGACGATACATCCGTTTGAGTTTGGAAACAGAAACTTAAAACGTCAATTTCTCGAAATGACTTCGAGACTACATATTTTCAGCTTTTGATGCAGAGTCAAAATATATAAAAAGGGCTTCATAATGTTGAAAGAAATTCTAACTTCTGACAATTATTGGCGAAGATACATCCGTTTGAATTTTGAAACAGAAACTTTAAACGTCAATTTCTCGAAATGACTTCGAGACTACATATTTTCAGCTTTTGATGCAGAATCAAAATATATAAAAAGGGCTTCATAATGTTGAAAGAAATTCTAACTTCTGACAATTATTGGCGAAGATACATCCATTTGAATTTGGAAACAGAAACTTAAAACGTCAATTTTTCGAATTGACTTCGAGACTACATATTTTCAGCTTTTGATGCAGAGTCAAAATATATAAAAAGGGCTTCATAATGTTGAAAGAAATTCTGACTTCTGACAATTATTGGCGAATATACAACCGTTTGAATTTGGAAACAGAAACTTGAAACGTCAATTTCTCGAAATGAGTTCGAGACTACATATTTTCAGCTTTTGATGCAGAATCAAAATATATAAAAAGGGCTTCATAATGTTGAAAGAAATTCTAACTTCTGACAATTATTGGCGAATATACAACCGTTTGAATTTGGAAACAGAAACTTAAAACGTCAATTTCTCGAATTGACTTCAAGACTACATATTTTCAGCTTTTGATGCAGAGTCAAAATATATAAAAAGGGCTTCATAATGTTGAAAGAAATTCTGACTTCTGACAATTATTGGCGAAGATACATCCGTTTGAATTTGGGAACAGAAACTTAAAACGTCAATTTCTCGAATTGACTTCAAGACTACATATTTTCAGCTTTTGATGCAGAGTCAAAATATATAAAAAGGGCTTCATAATGTTGAAGGAAATTCTGACTTCTGACAATTATTGGCGAAGATACATCCGTTTGAATTTGGGAACAGAAACTTAAAACGTCAATTTCTCGAAATGACTTCGAGACTACATATTTTCAGCTTTTGATGCAGAATCAAAATATATAAAAAGGCCTTCATAATGTT
Source organism: Drosophila grimshawi (assembly GCF_018153295.1). NCBI lineage: Eukaryota > Metazoa > Arthropoda > Insecta > Diptera > Drosophilidae > Drosophila > Drosophila grimshawi. Next base: position 134,728 of record NW_025062938.1, read on the forward strand.
GAAAGAAATTCTAACTTCTGACAATTATTGGCGAAGATACATCCGTTTGAATTTGGAAACAGAAACTTAAAACGTCATTTTCTCGAAATGACTTCGAGACTACATATTTTCAGCTTTTGATGCAGAGTCAAAATATATAAAAAGGGCTTCATAATGTTGAAAGAAATTCTAACTTCTGACAATTATTGGCGAAGATACATCCGTTTGAATTTGGAAACAGAAACTTAAAACGTCAATTTCTCGAAATGACTTCGAGACAACATATTTTCAGCTTTTGATGCAGAATCAAAATATATAAAAAGGGCTTCATAATGTTGAAAGAAATTCTAACTTCTGACAATTATTGGCGAAGATACATCCGTTTGAATTTTGAAACAGAAACTTAAAACGTCAATTTCTCGAAATGACTTCGAGACTACATATTTTCAGCTTTTGATGCAGAATCAAAATATATAAAAAGGGCTTCATAATGTTGAAAGAAATTCTAACTTCTGACAATTATTGGCGAAGATACATACGTTTGAATTTGGAAACAGAAACTTAAAACGTCAATTTCTCGAAATGACTTCGAGACTACATATTTTCAGCTTTTGATGCAGAGTCAAAATATATAAAAAGGGCTTCATAATGTTGAAAGAAATTTTAACTTCTGAATATTATTGGCGACGATACATCCGTTTGAGTTTGGAAACAGAAACTTCATAATGTTGAAGGAAATTCTAACTTCTGACAATTATTGGCGAAGATACATCCGTTTGAATTTGGAAACAGAAACTTAAAACGTCAATTTCTCGAAATGACTTCGAGACTACATATTTTCAGCTTTTGATGCAGATTCAAAATATATGAAAAGGTCTTCATAATGTTGAAAGAAATTCTAACTTCTGACAATTATTGGCGAAGATACATCCATTTAAATTTGGAAACAGAAACTTAAAACGTCAATTTCTCGAAATGACTTCGAGACTACATATTTTCAGCTTTTAATGCAGAATTAAAATATATAAAAAGGGCTTCATAATGTTGAAAGAAATTCTAACTTCTGACAATTATTGGCGAAGATACTCGTACATCCGTTTGAATTTGGAAACAGAAACTTAAAACGTCAATTTCTCGAAATGACTTCGAGACTACATATTTTCAGCTTTTGATGCAGAATCAAAATATATAAAAAGGGCTTCATAATGTTGAAAGAAATTCTAACTTCTGACAATTATTGGCGAAGATACATACGTTTGAATTTGGAAACAGAAACTTAAAACGTCAATTTCTCGAAATGACTTCGAGACTACATATTTTCAGCTTTTGATGCAGAGTCAAAATATATAAAAAGGGCTTCATAATGTTGAAAGAAATTTTAACTTCTGAATATTATTGGCGACGATACATCCGTTTGAGTTTGGAAACAGAAACTTCATAATGTTGAAGGAAATTCTAACTTCTGACAATTATTGGCAAAGATACATCCGTTTGAATTTGGAAACAGAAACTTAAAACGTCAATTTCTCGAAATGACTTCGAGACTACATATTTTCAGCTTTTGATGCAGATTCAAAATATATAAAAAGGTCTTCATAATGTTGAAAGGAAATTCTAACTTCTGACAAATTATTGGCGAAGATACATCAATTTTAAATTTGGAAAACAGAAACTTAACAACGTCAATTTCTCGAAATGACTTCGAGACTACATATTTTCAGCTTTTGATGCAGAATCAAAATATATAAAAAGGGCTTCATAATGTTGAAAGAAATTCTAACTTCTGACAATTATTGGCGAAGATACATCCGTTTGAATTTGGAAACGCAAACTTAAAACGTCAATTTCTCGAAATGACTTCTAGACTACATATTTGCAGCTTTTGATGCAGAGTCAAAATATATAAAAAGGGCTTCATAATGTTGATAGACATTCTGACTTCTGACAATTATTGAAAAAAATTCTAACTTCTGACTTTTATTGGCTAAGATACATCCGTTTGATTTTGGAATCCGAAACTTAAAACGTCAATTTCTCGAATTGACTTCAAGACTACATATTATCAGCTTTTGATGCAGAATCAAAATATATAAAAAGGGCTTCATAATGTTGAAAGAAATTCTAACTTCTGACAATTATTGGCGAAGATACATCCGTTTGAATTTGGAAACAGAAACTTAAAACGTCAATTTCTCGAAATGACTTCGAGACTACATATTTTCAGCTTTTGATGCAGAATCAAAATATATAAAAAGGGCTTCATAATGTTGAAAGAAATTCTAACTTCTGACAATTATTGGCGAAGATACATACGTTTGAATTTGGAAACAGAAACTTAAAACGTCAATTTCTCGAAATGACTTCGAGACTACATATTTTCAGCTTTTGATGCAGAGTCAAAATATATAAAAAGGGCTTCATAATGTTGAAAGAAATTTTAACTTCTGAATATTATTGGCGACGATACATCCGTTTGAGTTTGGAAACAGAAACTTCATAATGTTGAAGGAAATTCTAACTTCTGACAATTATTGGCAAAGATACATCCGTTTGAATTTGGAAACAGAAACTTAAAACGTCAATTTCTCGAAATGACTTCGAGACTACATATTTTCAGCTTTTGATGCAGATTCAAAATATATAAAAAGGTCTTCATAATGATGAAAGGAAATTCTAACTTCTGACAAATTATTGGCGAAGATACATCAATTTTAAATTTGGAAAACAGAAACTTAACAACGTCAATTTCTCGAAATGACTTCGAGACTACATATTTTCAGCTTTTAATGCAGAATTAAAATATATAAAAAGGGCTTCATAATGTTGAAAGAAATTCTAACTTCTGACAATTATTGGCGAAGATACTTCCGTTTGAATTTGGAAACAGAAACTTAAAACGTCAATTTCTCGAAATGACTTCGAGACTACATATTTTCAGCTGTTGATGCAGAATCAAAATATATAAAAAGGGCTTCATAATGTTGAAAGAAATTCTGACTTCTGACAATTATTGGCTAAGATACATCCGTTTGAATTTGGAAACAGAAACTTAAAACGTCAATTTCTCGAATTGACTTCAAGACTACATATTATCAGCTTTTGATGCAGAATCAAAATATATAAAAAGGGCTTCATAATGTTGAAAGAAATTCTAACTTCTGACAATTATTGGCGAAGATACATCCGTTTGAATTTGGAAACAGAAACTTAAAACGTCAATTTCTCGAAATGACTTCGAGACAACATATTTTCAGCTTTTGATGCAGAATCAAAATATATAAAAAGGGCTTCATAATGTTGAAAGAAATTCTAACTTCTGAAAATTATTGATGCAGAATCAAAATATATAAAAAGGGCTTCATAATGTTGAAAGAAATTCTAACTTCTGACAATTATTGGCGAAGATACATCCGTTTGAATTTGGAAACAGAAACTTAAAACGTCAATTTCTCGAAATGACTTCGAGACTACATATTTTCAGCTTTTGATGCAGAATCAAAACATATAAAAAGGGCTTCATAATGTTGAAAGAAATTCTAACTTCTGACAATTATTGGCGAAGATACATCCGTTTGAATTTGGAAACAGAAACTTAAAACGTCAATTTCTCGAAATGACTTCGAGACTACATTATTTCAGCTTTTGATGCAGAGTCAAAATATATAAAAAGGGCTTCATAATGTTGAAAGAAATTCTAACTTCTGACAATTATTGGCGACGATACATCCGTTTGAGTTTGGAAACAGAAACTTAAAACGTCAATTTCTCGAAATGACTTCGAGACTACATATTTTCAGCTTTTGATGCATAGTCAAAATATATAAAAAGGGCTTCATAATGTTGAAAGAAATTCTAACTTCTGACAATTATTGGCGAAGATACATCCGTTTGAATTTGGAAACAGAAACTTAAAACGTCAATTTCTCGAAATGACTTCGAGACTACATATTTTCAGCTTTTGATGCAGAATCAAAATATATAAAAAGGGCTTCATAATGTTGAAAGAAATTCTAACTTCTGACAATTATTGGTGAAGATACATCCGTTTGAATTTTGAAACAGAAACTTTAAACGTCAATTTCTCGAAATGACTTCGAGACTACATATTTTCAGCTTTTGATGCAGAATCAAAATATATAAAAAGGGCTTCATAATGTTGAAAGAAATTCTAACTTCTGACAATTATTGGCGAAGATACATCCATTTGAATTTGGAAACAGAAACTTAAAACGTCAATTTCTCGAAATGACTTCGAGACTACATATTTTCAGCTTTTGATGCAGAGTCAAAATATATAAAAAGGGCTTCATAATGTTGAAAGAAATTCTAACTTCTGACAATTATTGGCGAAGATGCATCCGTTTGAATTTGGAAACAGAAACTTAAAACGTCAATTTCTCGAAATGACTTCGAGACTACATATTTTCAGCTTTTGATGCAGAATCAAAATATATAAAAAGGGCTTCATAATGTTGAAAGAAATTCTAACTTCTGACAATTATTGGCGAAGATACATCCGTTTGAATTTGGAAACAGAAACTTAAACCGTCAATTTCTCGAAATGACTTCGAGACTACATATTTTCAGCTTTTGATGCAGAGTCAAAATATATAAAAAGGGCTTCATAATGTTGAAAGAAATTCTAACTTCTGACAATTATTGGCGAAGATACATCCGTTTGAATTTGGAAACAGAAACTTAAAACGTCAATTTCTCGAAATGACTTCGAGACTACATATTTTCAGCTTTTGATGCAGAATCAAAATATATAAAAAGGGCTTCATAATGTTGAAAGAAATTCTAACTTCTGACAATTATTGGCGAAGATGCATCCGTTTGAATTTGGAAACAGAAACTTAAAACGTCAATTTCTCGAAATGACTTCGAGACTACATATTTTCAGCTTTTGATGCAGAGTCAAAATATATAAAAAGGGCTTCATAATGTTGAAAGAAATTCTAACTTCTGACAATTATTGGCGAAGATACATCCGATTGAATTTGGAAACAGAAACTTAAAACGTCAATTTCTCGAAATGACTTCGAGACTACATATTTTCAGCTTTTGATGCAGAGTCAAAATATATAAAAAGGGCTTCATAATGTTGAAAGAAATTCTAACTTCTGACAATTATTGGCGAAGATACATCCGTTTGAATTTGGAAACAGAAACTTAAAATGTAGATTTCTCGAAATGACTTCGAGACTACATATTTTCAGCTTTTGATGCAGAATCAAAATATATAAAAAGGGCTTCATAATGTTGAAAGAAATTCTAACTTCTGACAATTATTGGCGAAGATACATCCGTTTGAATTTAGAAACAGAAACTTAAAACGTCAATTTCTCGAAATGACTTCGAGACTACATATTTTCAGCTTTTGATGCAGAATCAAAATATATAAAAAGGGCTTCATAATGTTGAAAGAAATTCTAACTTCTGACAATTATTGGCGAAGATACATCCGTTTGAGTTTGGGAACAGAAACTTCATAATGTTGAAGGAAATTCTAACTTCTGACAATTATTGGCGAAGATACATCCGTTTGAATTTGGAAACAGAAACTTAAAACGTCAATTTCTCGAAATGACTTCAAGACTACATATTTTCAGCTTTTGATGCAGAATCAAAATATATAAAAAGGGCTTCATAATGTTGCAAGAAATTCTGACTTCTGACAATTATTGGCGAATATACAACCGTTTGAATTTGGAAACAGAAACTTGAAACGTCAATTTCTCGAAATGAGTTCGAGACTACATATTTTCAGCTTTTGATGCAGAATCAAAATATATAAAAAGGGCTTCATAATGTTGAAAGAAATTCTAACTTTTGACAATTATTGGCGAAAATACAACCGTTTGAATTTGGAAACAGAAACTTAAAACGTCAATTTCTCGAATTGACTTCCAGACCACATATTTTCAGCTTTTGATGCAGAGTCAAAATATATAAAAAGGGCTTCATAATGTTGAACGAAATTCTGACTTCTGACAATTATTGGCGAAGATACATCCGTTTGAATTTGGGAACAGAAACTTAAAACGTCAATTTCTCGAATTGACTTCAAGACTACATATTTTCAGCTTTTGATGCAGAGTCAAAATATATAAAAAGGGCTTCATAATGTTGAAAGAAATTCTAACTTCTGACAATTATTGGCGAAGATACATCCGTTTGAATTTGGGAACAGAAACTTAAAACGTCAATTTCTCGAAATGACTTCGAGACTACATATTTTCAGCTTTTGATGCAGAATCAAAATATATAAAAAGGCCTTCATAATGTTGAAAGAAATTCTAACTTCTGACAATTATTGGCGAAGATACATCCGTTTGAATTTGGAAACAGAAACTTAAAACGTCATTTTCTCGAAATGACTTCGAGACTACATATTTTCAGCTTTTGATGCAGAGTCAAAATATATAAAAAGGGCTTCATAATGTTGAAAGAAATTCTAACTTCTGACAATTATTGGCGAAGATACATCCGTTTGAATTTGGAAACAGAAACTTAAAACGTCAATTTCTCGAAATGACTTCGAGACAACATATTTTCAGCTTTTGATGCAGAATCAAAATATATAAAAAGGGCTTCATAATGTTGAAAGAAATTCTAACTTCTGACAATTATTGGCGAAGATACATCCGTTTGAATTTTGAAACAGAAACTTAAAACGTCAATTTCTCGAAATGACTTCGAGACTACATATTTTCAGCTTTTGATGCAGAATCAAAATATATAAAAAGGGCTTCATAATGTTGAAAGAAATTCTAACTTCTGACAATTATTGGCGAAGATACTTCCGTTTGAATTTGGAAACAGAAACTTAAAACGTCAATTTCTCGAAATGACTTCGAGACAACATATTTTCAGCTTTTGATGCAGAATCAAAATATATAAAAAGGGCTTCATAATGTTGAAAGAAATTCTAACTTCTGACAATTATTGGCGAAGATACATCCGTTTGAATTTTGAAACAGAAACTTAAAACGTCAATTTCTCGAAATGACTTCGAGACTACATATTTTCAGCTTTTGATGCAGAATCAAAATATATAAAAAGGGCTTCATAATGTTGAAAGAAATTCTAACTTCTGACAATTATTGGCGAAGATACTTCCGTTTGAATTTGGAAACAGAAACTTAAAACGTCAATTTCTCGAAATGACTTCGAGACTACATATTTTCAGCTATTGATGCAGAATCAAAATATATAAAAGGGCTTCATAATGTTGAAAGAAATTCTAACTTCTGACAATTATTGGCGAAGATACATCCGTTTGAATTTGGAAACAGAAACTTAAAACGTCAATTTCTCGAATTGACTTCAAGACTACATATTATCAGCTTTTGATGCAGAATCAAAATATATAAAAAGGGCTTCATAATGTTGAAAGAAATTCTAACTTCTGACAATTATTGGCGAAGATACATCCGTTTGAATTTGGAAACAGAAACTTAAAACGTCAATTTCTCGAAATGACTTCGAGACAACATATTTTCAGCTTTTGATGCAGAATCAAAGTATATAAAAAGGGCTTCATAATGTTGAAAGAAATTCTAACTTCTGAAAATTATTGGCGACGATACATCCGTTTGAGTTTGGAAACAGAAACTTAAAACGTCAATTTCTCGAAATGACTTCGAGACTACATATTTTCAGCTTTTGATGCAGAATCAAAATATATAAAAAGGGCTTCATACTGTTGAAAGAAATTCTAACTTCTGACAATTATTGGCGAAGATACATCCGTTTGAATTTGGAAACAGAAACTTAAAACGTCAATTTCTCGAAATGACTTCAAGACTACATATTTTCAGCTTTTGATGCAGAATCAAAATATATAAAGAGGGCTTCATAATGTTGAAAGAAATTCTAACTTCTGACAATTATTGGCGAAGATACATCCGTTTGAATTTGGAAACAGGAACTTAAAACGTCATTTTCTCGAAATGACTTCGAGACTACATATTTTCAGCTTTTGATGCAGAGTCAAAATATATAAAAAGGGCTTCATAATGTTGAAAGAAATTCTAACTTCTGACAATTATTGGCGAAGATACATCCGTTTGAATTTGGAAACAAAAACTTAAAACGTCAATTTCTCGAAATGACTTCGAGACAACATATTTTCAGCTTTTGATGCAGAATCAAAATATATAAAAAGGGCTTCATAATGTATAAAGAAATTCTAACTTCTGACAATTATTGGCGAAGATACATCCGTTTGAATTTGGAAACAGAAACTTAAAACGTCAATTTCTCGAAATGACTTCGAGACTACATATTTTCAGCTTTTGATGCAGAATCAAAATATATAAAAAGGGCTTCATAATGTTGAAAGAAATTCTAACTTCTGACAATTATTGGCGAAGATACATCCATTTGAATTTGGAAACAGAAACTTAAAACGTCAATTTCTCGAAATGACTTCGAGACTACATATTTTCAGCTTTTGATGCAGAGTCAAAATATATAAAAAGGGCTTCATAATGTTGAAAGAAATTCTAACTTCTGACAATTATTGGCGAAGATACATCCGTTTGAATTTTGAAACAGAAACTTAAAACGTCAATTTCTCGAAATGACTTCGAGACTACATATTTTCAGCTTTTGATGCAGAATCAAAATATATAAAAAGGGCTTCATAATGTTGAAAGAAATTCTAACTTCTGACAATTATTGGCGAAGATACTTCCGTTTGAATTTGGAAACAGAAACTTAAAACGTCAATTTCTCGAAATGACTTCGAGACAACATATTTTCAGCTTTTGATGCAGAATCAAAATATATAAAAAGGGCTTCATAATGTTGAAAGAAATTCTAACTTCTGACAATTATTGGCGAAGATACATCCGTTTGAATTTTGAAACAGAAACTTAAAACGTCAATTTCTCGAAATGACTTCGAGACTACATATTTTCAGCTTTTGATGCAGAATCAAAATATATAAAAAGGGCTTCATAATGTTGAAAGAAATTCTAACTTCTGACAATTATTGGCGAAGATACTTCCGTTTGAATTTGGAAACAGAAACTTAAAACGTCAATTTCTCGAAATGACTTCGAGACTACATATTTTCAGCTGTTGATGCAGAATCAAAATATATTAAAAGGGCTTCATAATGTTGAAAGAAATTCTGACTTCTGACAATTATTGGCGAAGATACATCCGTTTGAATTTGGAAACAGAAACTTAAAACGTCAATTTCTCGAATTGACTTCAAGACTACATATTATCAGCTTTTGATGCAGAATCAAAATATATAAAAAGGGCTTCATAATGTTGAAAGAAATTCTAACTTCTGACAATTATTGGCGAAGATACATCCGTTTGAATTTGGAAACAGAAACTTAAAACGTCAATTTCTCGAAATGACTTCGAGACAACATATTTTCAGCTTTTGATGCAGAATCAAAGTATATAAAAAGGGCTTCATAATGTTGAAAGAAATTCTAACTTCTGAAAATTATTGGCGACGATACATCCGTTTGAGTTTGGAAACAGAAACTTAAAACGTCAATTTCTCGAAATGACTTCGAGACTACATATTTTCAGCTTTTGATGCAGAATCAAAATATATAAAAAGGGCTTCATACTGTTGAAAGAAATTCTAACTTCTGACAATTATTGGCGAAGATACATCCGTTTGAATTTGGAAACAGAAACTTAAAACGTCAATTTCTCGAAATGACTTCAAGACTACATATTTTCAGCTTTTGATGCAGAATCAAAATATATAAAGAGGGCTTCATAATGTTGAAAGAAATTCTAACTTCTGACAATTATTGGCGAAGATACATCCGTTTGAATTTGGAAACAGGAACTTAAAACGTCATTTTCTCGAAATGACTTCGAGACTACATATTTTCAGCTTTTGATGCAGAGTCAAAATATATAAAAAGGGCTTCATAATGTTGAAAGAAATTCTAACTTCTGACAATTATTGGCGAAGATACATCCGTTTGAATTTGGAAACAAAAACTTAAAACGTCAATTTCTCGAAATTACTTCGAGACAACATATTTTCAGCTTTTGATGCAGAATCAAAATATATAAAAAGGGCTTCATAATGTTGAAAGAAATTCTAACTTCTGACAATTATTGGCGAAGATACATCCGTTTGAATTTGGAAACAGAAACTTAAAACGTCAATTTCTCGAAATGACTTCGAGACTACATATTTTCAGCTTTTGATGCAGAATCAAAATATATAAAAAGGGCTTCATAATGTTGAAAGAAATTCTAACTTCTGACAATTATTGGCGAAGATACATCCATTTGAATTTGGAAACAGAAACTTAAAACGTCAATTTCTCGAAATGACTTCGAGACTACATATTTTCAGCTTTTGATGCAGAGTCAAAATATATAAAAAGGGCTTCATAATGTTGAAAGAAATTCTAACTTCTGACAATTATTGGCGACGATACATCCGTTTGAGTTTGGAAACAGAAATATAAAACGTAAATTTCTCGAAAATGACTTCGAGACTACATATTTTCAGCTTTTGATGCAGAGTCAAAATATATAAAAAGGGCTTCATAATGTTGAAAGAAATTCTGACTTTCTGACAAATATTGGCGAAGATACATCCGTTTGAATTTGGAAACAGAAACTTAAAACGTCAATTTCTCGAAATGACTTCGAGACTACATATTTTCAGCTTTTGATGCAGCATCAACAATATATAAAAAGGGCTTCATAATGTTGAAAGAAATTCTAACTTCTGACAATTATTGGCGAAGATACATCCGTTTGAATTTGGAAACAGAAACTTAAATCGTCAATTTCTCGAAATGACTTCGAGACTACATATTTTCAGCTTTTGATGCAGAGTCAAAATATATAAAAAGGGCTTCATAATGTTGAAAGAAATTCTAACTTCTGACAATTATTGGCGAAGATACATCCGTTTGAATTTGGAAACAGAAACTTAAAACGTCAATTTCTCGAAATGACTTCGAGACTACATATTTTCAGCTTTTGATGCTGAGTCAAAATATATAAAAAGGGCTTCATAATGTTGAAAGAAATTCTAACTTCTGACAATTATTGGCGAAGATACATCCGTTTGAATTTGGAAACAGAAACTTAAAACGTCAATTTCTCGAAATGACTTCGAGACTACATATTTTCAGCTTTTGATGCAGAATCAAAACATATAAAAAGGGCTTCATAATGTTGAAAGAAATTCTAACTTCTGACAATTATTGGCGAAGATACATCCGTTTGAATTTGGAAACAGAAACTTAAAACGTCAATTTCTCGAAATGACTTCGAGACTACATTATTTCAGCTTTTGATGCAGAGTCAAAATATATAAAAAGGGCTTCATAATGTTGAAAGAAATTCTAACTTCTGACAATTATTGGCGACGATACATCCGTTTGAGTTTGGAAACAGAAACTTAAAACGTCAATTTCTCGAAATGACTTCGAGACTACATATTTTCAGCTTTTGATGCATAGTCAAAATATATAAAAAGGGCTTCATAATGTTGAAAGAAATTCTAACTTCTGACAATTATTGGCGAAGATACATCCGTTTGAATTTGGAAACAGAAACTTAAAACGTCAATTTCTCGAAATGACTTCGAGACTACATATTTTCAGCTTTTGATGCAGAATCAAAATATATAAAAAGGGCTTCATAATGTTGAAAGAAATTCTAACTTCTGACAATTATTGGTGAAGATACATCCGTTTGAATTTTGAAACAGAAACTTTAAACGTCAATTTCTCGAAATGACTTCGAGACTACATATTTTCAGCTTTTGATGCAGAATCAAAATATATAAAAAGGGCTTCATAATGTTGAAAGAAATTCTAACTTCTGACAATTATTGGCGAAGATACATCCATTTGAATTTGGAAACAGAAACTTAAAACGTCAATTTCTCGAAATGACTTCGAGATTACATATTTTCAGCTTTTGATGCAGAGTCAAAATATATAAAAAGGGCTTCATAATGTTGAAAGAAATTCTAACTTCTGACAATTATTGGCGAAGATACATCCGTTTGAATTTGGAAACAGAAACCTAAAACGTCAATTTCTCGAAATGACTTCGAGACTACATATTTTCAGCTTTTGATGCAGAATCAAAATATATAAAAAGGGCTTCATAATGTTGAAAGAAATTCTAACTTCTGACAATTATTGGCGAAGATGCATCCATTTGAATTTGGAACCAGAAACTTAAAACGTCAATTTCTCGAAATGACTTCGAGACTACATATTTTCAGCTTTTGATGCAGAGTCAAAATATATAAAAAGGGCTTCATACTGTTGAAAGAAATTCTAACTTCTGACAATTATTGGCGAAGATACATCCGTTTGAATTTGGAAACAGAAACTTAAAACGTCAATTTCTCGAAATGACTTCGAGACTACATATATTCAGCTTTTGGTGCAGAATCAAAATATATAAAAAGGGCTTCATAATGTTGAAAGAAATTCTAACTTCTGACAATTATTGGCGAAGATACATCCGTTTGAATTTGGAAACAGAAACTTAAAACGTCAATTTCTCGAAATGACTTCGAGACAACATATTTTCAGCTTTTGATGCAGAATCAAAATATATAAAAACGGCTTCATAATGTTGAAAGAAATTCTAACTTCTGACAATTATTGGCGAAGATACATCCGTTTGAATTTGGAAACAGAAACTTAAAACGTCAATTTCTCGAAATGACTTCGAGACTACATATTTTCAGCTTTTGATGCAGAATCAAAATATATAAAAAGGGCTTCATAATGTTGAAAGAAACTCTAACTTCTGACAATTATTGGCGAAGATACATCCGTTTGAATTTGGAAACAGAAACTTAAAACGTCAATTTCTCGAAATGACTTCGAGACTACATTATTTCAGCTTTTGATGCAGAGTCAAAATATATAACAATGGGCTTCATAATGTTGAAAGAAATTCTAACTTCTGACAATTATTGGCGACGATACATCCGTTTGAAATTGGAAACAGAAACTTAAAACGTCAATTTCTCGAAATGACTTCGAGACTACATATTTTCAGCTTTTGATGCAGAATCATAATATATAAAAAGGGCTTCATAATGTTGAAAGAAATTCTAACTTCTGACAATTATTGGCGAAGATACATCCGTTTGAATTTGGAAACAGAAACTTTAAACGTCAATTTCTCGAAATGACTTCGAGACTACACATTTTCAGCTTTTGATGCAGAATCAAAATATATAAAAAGGGCTTCATAATGTTGAAAGAAATTCTAACTTCTGACAATTATTGGCGAAGATACATCCATTTGAATTTGGAAACAGAAACTTAAAACGTCATTTTCTCGAAATGACTTCGAGAACTACATATTTTCAGCTTTTGATGCAGAATCAAATATATATAAAAAGGAGCTTCATAAATGTTGAAAGAAATTCTAACTTCTGACAATTATTAGCGAAGATACATCCGTTTGAATTTGGGAACAGAAACTTAAAACGTCAATTTCTCGAAATGACTTCGAGACTACATATTTTCAGCTTTTAATGCAGAATCAAAATATATAAAAAGGGCTTCATAATGTTGAAAGAAATTCTAACTTCTGACAATTATTAGCGAAGATACAACCGTTTGAATTTGGAAACAGAAACTTAAAACGTCAATTTCTCGAAATGACTTCGAGACTACATATTTTCAGCTTTTGATGCAGAATCAAAATATATAAAAAGGGCTTCATAATGTTGAAAGAAATTCTAACTTCTGACAATTATTGGCGAAGATACATCCGTTTGAATTTGGAAACAGAAACTTAAAACGTCAATTTCTCGAAATGACTTCGAGACAACATATTTTCAGCTTTTGATGCAGAATCAAAATATATAAAAAGGGCTTCATAATGTTGAAAGAAATTCTAACTTCTGACAATTATTGGCGACGATAAATCCGTTTGAGTTTGGAAACAGAAACTTAAAACGTCAATTTCTCGAAATGACTTCGAGACTACATATTTTCAGCTTTTGATGCAGAGTCAAAATATATAAAAAGGGCTTCATAATGTTGAAAGAAATTCTAACTTCTGACAATTATTGGAAACAGAAACTTAAAACGTCAATTTCTCGAAATGACTTCGAGACTACATATTTTCAGCGTTTAATGCAGAATCAAAATATATAAAAAGGGCTTCATAATTTTGAAAGAAATTATAACTTCTGACAATTATTGGCGAAGATACATCCGTTTGAATTTGGAAACAGAAACTTAAAACGTCAATTTCTCGAAATGACTTCGAGACTACATATTTTCAGCTTTTGATGCAGAGTCAAAATATATAAAAAGGGCTTCATAATGTTGAAAGAAATTCTAACTTCTGACAATTATTGGCGAAGATACATCCGTTTGAATTTGGAAACAGAAACTTAAAACGTCATTTTCTCGAAAAGACTTCGAGACTACATATTTTCAACTTTTGATGCAGAGTCAAAATATATAAAAAGGGCTTCATAATGTTGAAAGAAATTCTAACTTCTGACAATTATTGGCGAAGCTACATCCGTTTGAATTTGGAAACAGAAACTTAAAACGTCAATTTCTCGAAATGACTTCGAGACAACATATTTTCAGCTTTTGATGCAGAATCAAAATATATAAAAAAGGGCTTCATAATGTTGAAAGAAATTCTAACTTCTGACAATTATTGGCGACGATACATCCGTTTGAGTTTGGAAACAGAAACTTAAAACGTCAATTTCTCGAAATGACTTCGAGACTACATATTTTCAGCTTTTGATGCAGAGTCAAAATATATAAAAAGGGCTTCATAATGTTGAAAGAAATTCTAACTTCTGACAATTATTGGCGAAGATACATCCGTTTGAATTTGGAAACAGAAACTTAAAACGTCAATTTCTCGAAATGACTTCGAGACTACATATTTTCAGCTTTTGATGCAGAATCAAAATATATAAAAAGGGCTTCATAATGTTGAAAGAAATTCTAACTTCTGACAATTATTGGCGAAGATACATCCATTTGAATTTGGAAACAGAAACTTAAAACGTCAATTTCTCGAAATGACTTCGAGACTACATATTTTCAGCTTTTGATGCAGAATCAAAATATATAAAAAGGGCTTCATAATTTTGAAAGAAATTCTACTTCTGACAATTATTGGCGAAGATACATCCGTTTGAATTTGGAAACAGAAACTTAAAACGTCAATTTCTCGAAATGACTTCGAGACTACATATTTTCAGCTTTTGATGCAGAGTCAAAATATATAAAAAGGGCTTCATAATGTTGAAAGAAATTCTAACTTCTGACAATTATTGGCGAAGATACATCCGTTTGAATTTGGAAACAGAAACTTTAAACGTCAATTTCTCGAAATGACTTCAAGACTACATATTTTCAGCTTTTGATGCAGAATCAAAATATATAAAAAGGGCTTCATAATGTTGAAAGAAATTCTAACTTCTGACAATTATTGGCGAAGATACATCCGTTTGAATTTGGAAACAGAAACTTAAAGCGTCAATTTCTCGAAAAGACTTCGAGACTACATATTTTCAGCTTTTGATGCAGAATCAAAATATATAAAAAGGGCTTCATAATGTTGAAAGAAATTCTAACTTCTGACAATTATTGGCGAAGATACATCCGTTTCAATTTGGAAACAGAAACTTAAAACGTCAATTTCTCGAAATGACTTCGGGACTACATATTTTCAGCTTTTGATGCAGAATCAAAATATATAAAAAGGGCTTCATAATGTTGAAAGAAATTCTAACTTCTGACAATTATTGGCGACGATACATCCGTTTGAAATTGGAAACAGAAACTTAAAACGTCAATTTCTCGAAATGACTTCGAGACTACATATTTTCAGCTTTTGATGCAGAATCATAATATATAAAAAGGGCTTCATAATGTTGAAAGAAATTCTAACTTCTGACAATTATTGGCGAAGATACATCCGTTTGAATTTGGAAACAGAAACTTTGAACGTCAATTTCTCGAAATGACTTCGAGACTACATATTTTCAGCTTTTGATGCAGAATCAAAATATATAAAAAGGGCTTCATAATGTTGAAAGAAATTCTAACTTCTGACAATTATTGGCGAAGATACATCCATTTGAATTTGGAAACAGAAACTTAAAACGTCATTTTCTCGAAATGACTTCGAGACTACATATTTTCAGCTTTTGATGCAGAGTCAAAATATATAAAAAGGGCTTCATAATGTTGAAAGAAATTCTAACTTCTGACAATTATTGGCGAAGATACATCCGTTTGAATTTGGAAACAGAAACTTAAAACGTCAATTTCTCGAAATGACTTCGCGACTACATGATTTCAACTTTTGATGCAAAGTCAAAATATATATAAAGGGCTTCATAACGTGGGAGGAAGTTCTGACTTCTGACAATTATTGGCGAAGATACATCCGTTTGAATTTGGAAACAGAAACTTAAAACGCCAGTATCTCGAAAATGACTTCGAGACTACATATTTTCAGCTTTTGATGCAGAGTCAAAATATATAAAAAGGGCTTCATAATGTTGAAAGAAATTCTAACTTCTGACAATTATTGGCGAAGATACATCCGTTTGAATTTGGAAACAGAAACTTAAAACGTCAATTTCTCGAAATGACTTCGAGACAACATATTTTCAGCTTTTGATGCAGAATCAAAATATATAAAAAGGGCTTCATAATGTTGAAAGAAATTCTAACTTCTGACAATTATTGGCGACGATACATCCGTTTGAGTTTGGAAACAGAAACTTAAAACGTCAATTTCTCGAAATGACTTCGAGACTACATATTTTCAGCTTTTGATGCAGAGTCAAAATATATAAAAAGGGCTTCATAATGTTGAAAGAAATTCTAACTTCTGACAATTATTGGAAACAGAAACTTAAAACGTCAATTTCTCGAAATGACTTCGAGACTACATATTTTCAGCGTTTAATGCAGAATCAAAATATATAAAAAGGGCTTCATAATTTTGAAAGAAATTATAACTTCTGACAATTATTGGCGAAGATACATCCGTTTGAATTTGGAAACAGAAACTTAAAACGTCAATTTCTCGAAATGACTTCGAGACTACATATTTTCAGCTTTTGATGCAGAATCAAAATATATAAAAAGGGCTTCATAATGTTGAAAGAAATTCTAACTTCTGACAATTATTGGCGAAGATACATCCGTTTGAATTTGGAAACAGAAACTTAAAACGTCATTTTCTCGAAAAGACTTCGAGACTACATATTTTCAGCTTTTGATGCAGAGTCAAAATATATAAAAAGGGCTTCATAATGTTGAAAGAAATTCTAACTTCTGACAATTATTGGCGAAGCTACATCCGTTTGAATTTGGAAACAGAAACTTAAAACGTCAATTTCTCGAAATGACTTCGAGACAACATATTTTCAGCTTTTGATGCAGAATCAAAATATATAAAAAGGGCTTCATAATGTTGAAAGAAATTCTAACTTCTGACAATTATTGGCGACGATACATCCGTTTGAGTTTGGAAACAGAAACATAAAACGTCAATTTCTCGAAATGACTTCGAGACTACATATTTTCAGCTTTTGATGCAGAGTCAAAATATATAAAAAGGGCTTCATAATGTTGAAAGAAATTCTAACTTCTGACAATTATTGGCGAAGATACATCCGTTTGAATTTGGAAACAGAAACTTAAAACGTCAATTTCTCGAAATGACTTCGAGACTACATATTTTCAGCTTTTGATGCAGAATCAAAATATATAAAAAGGGCTTCATAATGTTGAAAGAAATTCTAACTTCTGACAATTATTGGCGAAGATACATCCATTTGAATTTGGAAACAGAAACTTAAAACGTCAATTTCTCGAAATGACTTCGAGACTACATATTTTCAGCGTTTAATGCAGAATCAAAATATATAAAAAGGGCTTCATAATTTTGAAAGAAATTCTACTTCTGACAATTATTGGCGAAGATACATCCGTTTGAATTTGGAAACAGAAACTTAAAACGTCAATTTCTCGAAATGACTTCGAGACTACATATTTTCAGCTTTTGATGCAGAGTCAAAATATATAAAAAGGGCTTCATAATGTTGAAAGAAATTCTAACTTCTGACAATTATTGGCGAAGATACATCCGTTTGAATTTGGAAACAGAAACTTTAAACGTCAATTTCTCGAAATGACTTCAAGACTACATATTTTCAGCTTTTGATGCAGAATCAAAATATATAAAAAGGGCTTCATAATGTTGAAAGAAATTCTAACTTCTGACAATTATTGGCTAAGATACATCCGTTTGAATTTGGAAACAGAAACTTAAAACGTCAATTTCTCGAAAAGACTTCGAGACTACGTATTTTCAGCTTTTGATGCAGAATCAAAATATATAAAAAGGGCTTCATAATGTTGAAAGAAATTCTAACTTCTGACAATTATTGGCGAAGATACATCCGTTTCAATTTGGAAACAGAAACTTAAAACGTCAATTTCTCGAAATGACTTCGGGACTACATATTTTCAGCTTTTGATGCAGAATCAAAATATATAAAAAGGGCTTCATAATGTTGAAAGAAATTCTAACTTCTGACAATTATTGGCGAAGATACATCCGTTTGAATTTGGAAACAGAAACTTAAAACGTCAATTTCTCGAAATGACTTCGAGACTACATATTTTCAGCTTTTGATGCAGAGTCAAAATATATAAAAAGGGCTTCATAATGTTGAAAGAAATTCTAACTTCTGACAATTATTGGCGAAGATACATCCGTTTGAATTTGGAAACAGAAACTTAAAACGTCAATTTCTCGAAATGACTTCGAGACTACATATTTTCAGCTTTTGATGAAGAGTCAAAATATATAAAAAGGGCTTCATAATGTTGAAAGAAATTTTAACTTCTGACAATTATTGGCGAAGATACATCCATTTGAATTTGGAAACAGAAACTTAAAACGCCAATTTCTCGAAATGACTTCGAGACTACATATTTTCAGCTTTTGATGCAGAATCAAAATATATAAAAAGGGCTTCATAATGTTGAAAGAAATTCTAACTTCTGACAATTATTGGCGAAGATACATCCGTTTGAATTTGGAAACAGAAACTTAAAACGTCAATTTCTCGAAATGACTTCGAGAGTATATATTTTCAGCTTTTGATGCAGAGTCAAAATATATAAAAACGGCTTCATAATGTTGAAAGAAATTCTAACTTCTGACAATTATTGGCGAAGATACATCCGTTTGAATTTGGAAACAGAAACTTAAAACGCCAATTTCTCGAAATGACTTCGAGACTACATATTTTCAGCTTTTGATGCAGAATCAAAATATATAAAAAGGGCTTCATAATGTTGAAAGAAATTCTAACTTCTGACAATTATTGGCGACGATACATCCGTTTGAGTTTGGAAACAGAAACTTAAAACGTCAATTTCTCGAAATGACTTCGAGACTACATATTTTCAGCTTTTGATGCAGAGTCCAAATATATAAAAAGGGCTTCATAATGTTGAAAGAAATTCTAACTTCTGACAATTATTGGCGAAGATACATCCGTTTGAATTTGGAAACATAAACTTAAAACGTCAATTGATCGAAATGACTTCGAGACTACCTATTTTTAGCTTTTGATGCAGAATCAAAATATATAAAAAGGGCTTCATATTGTTGAAAGAAATTCTTACTTCTGACCATTATTGGCGAAGATACATCCGTTTGAATTTGGAAACAGAAACTTAAAACGTCGATTTCTCGAAATGACTTCGAGACTACATATTTTCAGCTTTTAATGCAGAATCAAAATATATAAAAAGGGCTTCATAATTTTGAAAGAAATTCTACTTCTGACAATTATTGGCGAAGATACATCCGTTTGAATTTGGAAACAGAAACTTAAAACGTCAATTTCTCGAAATGACTTCGAGACTACATATTTTCAGCTTTTGATGCATTATACATCCGTTTGAATTTGGACACAGACACTTAAACGTCAATTTCTCGAAATGACTTCGAGACTACATATTTTCAGCTTTTTGATGCAGAATCAAAATATATAAAATGGGCTTCATAATGTTGAAAGAAATTCTAACTTCTGACAATTATTGGCGAAGATACATCCGTTTGAATTTGGGAAACAGAAACTTAAAGACGTCAATTTCTCGAAAAGACTTCGAGACTACATATTTTCAGCTTTTGATGCAGAATCAAAATATATAAAAAGGGCTTCATAATGTTGAAAGAAATTCTAACTTCTGACAATTATTGGCGAAGATACATCCGTTTCAATTTGGAAACAGAAACTTAAAACGTCAATTTCTCGAAATGACTTCGGGACTACATATTTTCAGCTTTTGATGCAGAATCAAAATATATAAAAAGGGCTTCATAATGTTGAAAGAAATTCTAACTTCTGACAATTATTGGCGAAGATACATCCGTTTGAATTTGGAAACAGAAACTTAAAACGTCAATTTCTCGAAATGACTTCGAGACTACATATTTTCAGCTTTTGATGCAGAGTCAAAATATATAAAAAGGGCTTCATAATGTTGAAAGAAATTCTAACTTCTGACAATTATTGGCGAAGATACATCCGTTTGAATTTGGAAACAGAAACTTAAAACGTCAATTTCTCGAAATGACTTCGAGACTACATATTTTCAGCTTTTGATGAAGAGTCAAAATATATAAAAAGGGCTTCATAATGTTGAAAGAAATTCTAACTTCTGACAATTATTGGCGAAGATACATCCATTTGAATTTGGAAACAGAAACTTAAAACGCCAATTTCTCGAAATGACTTCGAGACTACATATTTTCAGCTTTTGATGCAGAATCAAAATATATAAAAAGGGCTTCATAATGTTGAAAGAAATTCTAACTTCTGACAATTATTGGCGAAGATACATCCGTTTGAATTTGGAAACAGAAACTTAAAACGTCAATTTCTCGAAATGACTTCGAGAGTATATATTTTCAGCTTTTGATGCAGAATCAAAATATATAAAAACGGCTTCATAATGTTGAAAGAAATTCTAACTTCTGACAATTATTGGCGAAGATACATCCGTTTGAATTTGGAAACAGAAACTTAAAACGCCAATTTCTCGAAATGACTTCGAGACTACATATTTTCAGCTTTTGATGCAGAATCAAAATATATAAAAAGGGCTTCATAATGTTGAAAGAAATTCTAACTTCTGACAATTATTGGCGACGATACATCCGTTTGAGTTTGGAAACAGAAACTTAAAACGTCAATTTCTCGAAATGACTTCGAGACTACATATTTTCAGCTTTTGATGCAGAGTCAAAATATATAAAAAGGGCTTCATAATGTTGAAAGAAATTCTAACTTCTGACAATTATTGGCGAAGATACATCCGTTTGAATTTGGAAACATAAACTTAAAACGTCAATTTCTCGAAATGACTTCGAGACTACATATTTTCAGCTTTTGATGCAGAGTCAAAATATATAAAAAGGGCTTCATAATGTTGAAAGAAATTCTAACTTCTGACAATTATTGGCGAAAATACATCCGTTTGAATTTGGGAACAGAAACTTAAAATGTTAATTTCTCGAATTGACTTCGAGACTACATATGTTCAGCTTTTGATGCAGAATCAAAATATATAAAAAGGGCTTCATAATGTTGAAAGAAATTCTAACTTCTGCAATTATTGGCGAAGATACATCCGTCTGAATTTGGAAACAGAAACTTAAAACGTCAATTTCTCGAAATGACTTCGAGACTACATATTTTCAGCTTTTGATGAAGAGTCAAAATATATAAAAAGGGCTTCATAATGTTGAAAGAAATTCTAACTTCTGCAATTATTGGCGAAGATACATCCGTCTGAATTTGGAAACAGAAACTTAAAATGTCAATTTCTCGAATTGACTTCAAGACTACATATTTTCAGCTTTTGATGCAGAATCAAAATATATAAAAAGGGCTTCATAATGTTGAAAGAAATTCTAACTTCTGACAATTATTGGCGAAGATACATCCATTTGAATTTGGAAACAGAAATTTAAAATGTTAATTTCTCGAATTGACTTCGAGACTACATATGTTCAGCTTTTGATGCAGAATCAAAATATATAAAAAGGGCTTCATAATGTTGAAAGAAATTCTAACTTCTGACAATTATTGGAAACAGAAACTTAAAACGTCAATTTCTCGAAATGACTTCGAGACTACATATTTTCAGCGTTTAATGCAGAATCAAAATATATAAAAAGGGCTTCATAATTTTGAAAGAAATTATAACTTCTGACAATTATTGGCGAAGATACATCCGTTTGAATTTGGAAACAGAAACTTAAAACGTCAATTTCTCGAAATGACTTCGAGACTACATATTTTCAGCTTTTGATGCAGAGTCAAAATATATAAAAAGGGCTTCATAATGTTGAAAGAAATTCTAACTTCTGACAATTATTGGCGAAGATACATCCGTTTGAATTTGGAAACAGAAACTTAAAACGTCATTTTCTCGAAAAGACTTCGAGACTACATATTTTTCAGCTTTTGATGCAGAGTCAAAATATATAAAAAGGGCTTCATAAATGTTGAAAGAAATTCTAACTTCTGACAATTATTGGCGAAGCTACATCCGTTTGAATTTGGAAACAGAAACTTAAAACGTCAATTTCTCGAAATGACTTCGCGACTACATATTTTCATCTTTTGATGCAGAGTCAAAATATATAAAAAGGGCTTCATAATGTTGAAAGAAATTCTAACTTCTGACAATTATTGGCGACGATACATCCGTTTGAGTTTGGAAACAGAAACATAAAACGTCAATTTCTCGAAATGACTTCGAGACTACATATTTTCAGCTTTTGATGCAGAGTCAAAATATATAAAAAGGGCTTCATAATGTTGAAAGAAATTCTAACTTCTGACAATTATTGGCGAAGATACATCCGTTTGAATTTGGAAACAGAAACTTAAAACGTCAATTTCTCGAAATGACTTCGAGACTACATATTTTCAGCTTTTGATGCAGAATCAAAATATATAAAAAGGGCTTCATAATGTTGAAAGAAATTCTAACTTCTGACAATTATTGGCGAAGATACATCCGTTTGAATTTGGAAACAGAAACTTAAAACGTCAATTTCTCGAAATGACTTCGAGACTACATATTTTCAGCGTTTAATGCAGAATCAAAATATATAAAAAGGGCTTCATAATTTTGAAAGAAATTCTACTTCTGACAATTATTGGCGAAGATACATCCGTTTGAATTTGGAAACAGAAACTTAAAACGTCAATTTCTCGAAATGACTTCGAGACTACATATTTTCAGCTTTTGATGCAGAGTCAAAATATATAAAAAGGGCTTCATAATGTTGAAAGAAATTCTAACTTCTGACAATTATTGGCGAAGATACATCCGTTTGAATTTGGAAACAGAAACTTTAAACGTCAATTTCTCGAAATGACTTCAAGACTACATATTTTCAGCTTTTGATGCAGAATCAAAATATATAAAAAGGGCTTCATAATGTTGAAAGAAATTCTAACTTCTGACAATTATTGGCGAAGATACATCCGTTTGAATTTGGAAACAGAAACTTAAAACGTCAATTTCTCGAAAAGACTTCGAGACTACGTATTTTCAGCTTTTGATGCCGAATCAAAATATATAAAAAGGGCTTCATAATGTTGAAAGAAATTCTAACTTCTGACAATTATTGGCGAAGATACATCCGTTTCAATTTGGAAACAGAAACTTAAAACGTCAATTTCTCGAAATGACTTCGGGACTACATATTTTCAGCTTTTGATGCAGAATCAAAATATATAAAAAGGGCTTCATAATGTTGAAAGAAATTCTAACTTCTGACAATTATTGGCGAAGATACATCCGTTTGAATTTGGAAACAGAAACTTAAAACGTCAATTTCTCGAAATGACTTCGAGACTACATATTTTCAGCTTTTGATGCAGAGTCAAAATATATAAAAAGGGCTTCATAATGTTGAAAGAAATTCTAACTTCTGACAATTATTGGCGAAGATACATCCGTTTGAATTTGGAAACAGAAACTTAAAACGTCAATTTCTCGAAATGACTTCGAGAGTACATATTTTCAGCTTTTGATGCAGAATCAAAATATATAAAAACGGCTTCATAATGTTGAAAGAAATTCTAACTTCTGACAATTATTGGCGAAGATACATCCGTTTGAATTTGGAAACAGAAACTTAAAACGCCAATTTCTCGAAATGACTTCGAGACTACATATTTTCAGCTTTTGATGCAGAATCAAAATATATAAAAAGGGCTTCATAATGTTGAAAGAAATTCTAACTTCTGACAATTATTGGCGACGATACATCCGTTTGAGTTTGGAAACAGAAACTTAAAACGTCAATTTCTCGAAATGACTTCGAGACTACATATTTTCAGCTTTTGATGCAGAATCAAAATATATAAAAAGGGCTTCATAATGTTGAAAGAAATTCTAACTTCTGACAATTATTGGCGAAGATACATCCGTTTGAATTTGGAAACATAAACTTAAAATGTCAATTTCTCGAAATGACTTCGAGACTACATATTTTCAGCTTTTGATGCAGAGTCAAAATATATAAAAAGGGCTTCATAATGTTGAAAGAAATTCTAACTTCTGACAATTATTGGCGAAAATACATCCGTTTGAATTTGGGAACAGAAACTTAAAATGTTAATTTCTCGAATTGACTTCGAGACTACATATGTTCAGCTTTTGATGCAGAATCAAAATATATAAAAAGGGCTTCATAATGTTGAAAGAAATTCTAACTTCTGACAATTATTGGCGAAGATACATCCGTTTGAATTTGGAAACAGAAACTTAAAACGTCAATTTCTCGAAATGACTTCGAGACTACATATTTTCAGCTTTTGATGAAGAGTCAAAATATATAAAAAGGGCTTCATAATGTTGAAAGAAATTCTAACTTCTGCAATTATTGGCGAAGATACATCCGTCTGAATTTGGAAACAGAAACTTAAAATGTCAATTTCTCGAATTGACTTCAAGACTACATATTTTCAGCTTTTGATGCAGAATCAAAATATATAAAAAGGGCTTCATAATGTTGAAAGAAATTCTAACTTCTGACAATTATTGGCGAAGATACATCCATTTGAATTTGGAAACAGAAACTTAAAACGTCAATTTCTCGAATTGACTTCGAGACTACATATTTTCAGCTTTTAATGCAGAGTCAAAATATATAAAAAGGGCTTCATAATGTTGAAAGAAATTCTAACTTCTGACAATTATTGGCGAAGATACATCCGTTTGAATTTGGAAACAGAAACTTAAAACGTCAATTTCTCGAATTGACTTCAAGACTACATATTTTCAGCTTTTGATGCAGAGTCAAAATATATAAAAAGGGCTTCATAATGTTGAAAGAAATTTTAACTTCTGACAATTATTGGCGAAGATACATCCGTTTGAATTTGGAAACAGAAACTTAAAACGTCAATTTCTCGAAATGACTTCGAGACTACATATTTTCAGCTTTTGATGCAGAATCAAAATATATAAAAAGGGCTTCATAATGTTGAAAGAAATTCTAACTTCTGACAATTATTGGCGAAGATACATCCGTTTGAATTTGGAAACAGAAACTTAAAACGTCAATTTCTCGAAAAGACTTCGAGACTACGTATTTTCAGCTTTTGATGCCGAATCAAAATATATAAAAAGGGCTTCATAATGTTGAAAGAAATTCTAACTTCTGACAATTATTGGCGAAGATACATCCGTTTCAATTTGGAAACAGAAACTTAAAACGTCAATTTCTCGAAATGACTTCGGGACTACATATTTTCAGCTTTTGATGCAGAATCAAAATATATAAAAAGGGCTTCATAATGTTGAAAGAAATTCTAACTTCTGACAATTATTGGCGAAGATACATCCGTTTGAATTTGGAAACAGAAACTTAAAACGTCAATTTCTCGAAATGACTTCGAGACTACATATTTTCTCAGCTTTTGATGCAGAGTCAAAATATATAAAAAGGGCTTCATAATGTTGAAAGAAATTCTAACTTCTGACAATTATTGGCGAAGATACATCCGTTTGAATTTGGAAACAGAAACTTAAAACGTCAATTTCTCGAAATGACTTCGAGAGTACATATTTTCAGCTTTTGATGCAGAATCAAAATATATAAAAACGGCTTCATAATGTTGAAAGAAATTCTAACTTCTGACAATTATTGGCGAAGATACATCCGTTTGAATTTGGAAACAGAAACTTAAAACGCCAATTTCTCGAAATGACTTCGAGACTACATATGTTCAGCTTTTGATGCAGAATCAAAATATATAAAAAGGGCTTCATAATGTTGAAAGAAATTCTAACTTCTGACAATTATTGGCGAAGATACATCCGTTTGAGTTTGGAAACAGAAACTTAAAACGTCAATTTCTCGAAATGACTTCGAGACTACATATTTTCAGCTTTTGATGCAGAATCAAAATATATAAAAAGGGCTTCATAATGTTGAAAGAAATTCTAACTTCTGACAATTATTGGCGACGATACATCCGTTTGAATTTGGGAAAATAAACTTAAAACGTCAATTTCTCGAAATGACTTCGAGACTACATATTTTCAGCTTTTGATGCAGAATCAAAATATATAAAAAGGGCTTCATAATGTTGAAAGAAATTCTAACTTCTGACAATTATTGGCGAAAATACATCCGTTTGAATTTGGGAACAGAAACTTAAAATGTTAATTTCTCGAATTGACTTCGAGACTACATATGTTCAGCTTTTGATGCAGAATCAAAATATATAAAAAGGGCTTCATAATGTTGAAAGAAATTCTAACTTCTGACAATTATTGGCGAAGATACATCCGTTTGAATTTGGAAACAGAAACTTAAAACGTCAATTTCTCGAAATGACTTCGAGACTACATATTTTCAGCTTTTGATGAAGAGTCAAAATATATAAAAAGGGCTTCATAATGTTGAAAGAAATTCTAACTTCTGACAATTATTGGCGAAGATACATCCATTTGAATTTGGAAACAGAAACTTAAAACGTCAATTTCTCGAATTGACTTCGCGCCTACATATTTTCAGCTTTTAATGCAGAGTCAAAATATATAAAAAGGGCTTCATAATGTTGAAAGAAATTCTAACTTCTGACAATTATTGGCGAAGATACATCCGTTTGAATTTGGAAACAGAAACTTAAAACGTCAATTTCTCGAATTGACTTCAAGACTACATATTTTCAGCTTTTGATGCAGAGTCAAAATATATAAAAAGGGCTTCATAATGTTGAAAGAAATTTTAACTTCTGACAATTATTGGCGAAGATACATCCGTTTGAATTTGGAAACAGAAACTTTAAACGTCAATTTCTCGAAATGACTTCGAGACTACATATTTTCAGCTTTTGATGCAGAATCAAAATATATAAAAAGGGCTTCATAATGTTGAAAGAAATTCTAACTTCTGACAATTATTGGCGAAGATACATCCGTTTGAATTTGGAAACAGAAACTTAAAACGCCAATTTCTCGAAATGACTTCGAGACTACATATTTTCAGCTTTTGATGCAGAGTCAAAATATATAAAAAGGGCTTCATAATGTTGAAAGAAATTCTAACTTCTGACAATTATTGGCGAAGATACATCCGTTTGAATTTGGAAACCGAAACTTAAAACGTAAATTTCTCGAAATGACTTCAAGACTACATATTTTCAGCTTTTGATGCAGAGTCAAAATATATAAAAAGGGCTTCATAATGTTGAAAGAAATTCTAACTTCTGACAATTATTGGCGAAGATACATCCGTTTGAATTTGGAAACAGAAACTTAAAACGTCAATTTCTCGAAATGACTTCGAGACTACATATTTTCAGCTTTTGATGCAGAGTCAAAATATATAAAAAGGGCTTCATAATGTTGAAAGAAATTCTAACTTCTGACAATTATTGGCGAAGATACATCCGTTTAAATTTGGAAACAGAAACTTAAAACGCCAATTTCTCGAAATGACTTCGAGACTACATATTTTCAGCTTTTGATGCAGAATCAAAATATATAAAAAGGGCTTCATAATGTTGAAAGAAATTCTAACTTCTGACAATTATTGGCGAAGATACATCCGTTTGAATTTGGAAACATAAACTTAAAACGTCAATTTCTCGAAATGACTTCAAGACTACATATTTTCAGCTTTTGATGCAGAGTCAAAATATATAAAAAGGGCTTCATAATGTTGAAAGAAATTCTAACTTCTGACAATTATTGGCGAAGATACATCGGTTTGAATTTGGGAACAGAAATTTAAAATGTTAATTTCTCGAATTGACTTCGAGACTACATATGTTCAGCTTTTGATGCAGAGTCAAAATATATAAGAAGGGCTTCATAATGTTGAAAGAAATTCTAACTTCTGACAATTATTGGCGAAGATACATCCGTTTGAATTTGGAAACAGAAACTTAAAACGTCAATTTCTCGAAATGACTTCAAGACTACATATTTTCAGCTTTTGATGAAGAGTCAAAATATATAAAAAGGGCTTCATAATGTTGAAAGAAATTCTAACTTCTGACAATTATTGGCGAAGATACATCCGTTTGAGTTTGGAAACAGAAACATAAAACGTCAATTTCTCGAAATGACTTCGAGACTACATATTTTCAGCTTTTGATGCAGAGTCAAAATATATAAAAAGGGCTTCATAATGTTGAAAGAAATTCTAACTTCTGACAATTATTGGCGAAGATACATCCGTTTGAATTTGGAAACAGAAACTTAAAACGTCAATTTCTCGAAATGACTTCGAGACTACATATTTTCAGCTTTTGATGCAGAATCAAAATATATAAAAAGGGCTTCATAATGTTGAAAGAAATTCTAACTTCTGACAATTATTGGCGAAGATACATCCGCTTGAATTTGGAAACAGAAACTTAAAACGCCAATTTCTCGAAATGACTTCGAGACTACATATTTTCAGCTTTTGATGCAGAGTCAAAATATATAAAAAGGGCTTCATAATGTTGAAAGAAATTCTAACTTCTGACAATTATTGGCGAAGATACATCCGTTTGAATTTGGAAACAGAAACTTAAAACGCCAATTTCTCGAAATGACTTCGAGACTACATATTTTCAGCTTTTGATGCAGAGTCAAAATATATAAAAAGGGCTTCATAATGTTGAAAGAAATTCTAACTTCTGACAATTATTGGCGAAGATACATCCGTTTGAATTTGGAAACAGAACCTTAAAACGTCAATTTCTCGAAATGACTTCAAGACTACATATTTTCAGCTTTTAATGCAGAGTCAAAATATATAAAAAGGGCTTCATAATGTTGAAAGAAATTCTAACTTCTGACAATTATTGGCGAAGATACATCCGTTTGAATTTGGGAACAGAAACTTAAAATGTTAATTTCTCGAATTGACTTCGAGACTACATATGTTCAGCTTTTGATGCAGAATCAAAATATATAAAAAGGGCTTCATAATGTTGAAAGAAATTCTAACTTCTGACAATTATTGGCGAAGATACATCCGTTTGAATTTGGAAACAGAAACTTAAAACGTCAATTTCTCGAAATCACTTCGGGACTACATATTTTCAGCTTTTGATGCAGAGTCAAAATATATAAAAAGGGCTTCATAATGTTGAAAGAAATTCTAACTTCTGACAATTATTGGCGAAGATACATCCGTTTGAATTTTGAAACAGAAACTTTAAACGTCAATTTCTCGAAATGACTTCGAGACTACATATTTTCAGCTTTTGATGCAGAATCAAAATATATAAAAAGGGCTTCATAATGTTGAAAGAAATTCTAACTTCTGACAATTATTGGCGAAGATACATCCATTTGAATTTGGAAACAGAAACTTAAAACGTCAATTTCTCGAAATGACTTCGAGACTACATATTTTCAGCTTTTGATGCAGAATCAAAATATATAAAAAGGGCTTCATAATGTTGAAAGAAATTCTAACTTCTGACAATTATTGGCGAAGATGCATCCGTTTGAATTTGGAAACAGAAACTTAAAACGTCAATTTCTCGAAATGACTTCGAGACTACATATTTTCAGCTTTTGATGCAGAATCAAAATATATAAAAAGGGCTTCATAATGTTGAAAGAAATTCTAACTTCTGACAATTATTGGCGAAGATACATCCGTTTGAATTTGGAAACAGAAACTTAAACCGTCAATTTCTCGAAATGACTTCGAGATTACATATTTTCAGCTTTTGATGCAGAGTCAAAATATATAAAAAGGGCTTCATAATGTTGAAAGAAATTCTAACTTCTGACAATTATTGGCGAAGATACATCCGTTTGAATTTGGAAACAGAAACTTAAAACGTCAATTTCTCGAAATGACTTCGAGACTACATATTTTCAGCTTTTGATGCAGAATCAAAATATATAAAAAGGGCTTCATAATGTTGAAAGAAATTCTAACTTCTGACAATTATTGGCGAAGATGCATCCGTTTGAATTTGGAAACAGAAACTTAAAACGTCAATTTCTCGAAATGACTTCGAGACTACATATTTTCAGCTTTTGATGCAGAGTCAAAATATATAAAAAGGGCTTCATACTGTTGAAAGAAATTCTAACTTCTGACAATTATTGGCGAAGATACATCCGTTTGAATTTGGAAAGAGAAACTTAAAACGTCAATTTCTCGAAATGACTTCGAGACTACATATTTTCAGCTTTTGATGCAGAGTCAAAATATATAAAAAGGGCTTCATAATGTTGAAAGAAATTCTAACTTCTGACAATTATTGGCGAAGATACATCCGTTTGAATTTGGAAACAGAAACTTAAAATGTCAATTTCTCGAAATGACTTCGAGACTACATATTTTCAGCTTTTGATGCAGAATCAAAATATATAAAAAGGGCTTCATAATGTTGAAAAAAAATTCTAACTTCTGACAATTATTGGCGAAGATACATCCGTTTGAATTTAGAAACAGAAACTTAAAACGTCATTTTCTCGAAATGACTTCGAGACTACATATTTTCAGCTTTTGATGCAGAATCAAAATATATAAAAAGGGCTTCATAATGTTGAAAGAAATTTTAACTTCTGAATATTATTGGCGACGATACATCCGTTTGAGTTTGGAAACAGAAACTTCATAATGTTGAAGGAAATTCTAACTTCTGACAATTATTGGCGAAGATACATCCGTTTGAATTTGGAAACAGAAACTTAAAACGTCAATTTCTCGAAATGACTTCGAGACTACATATTTTCAGCTTTTGATGCAGAGTCAAAATATATAAAAAGGGCTTCATAATGTTGAAAGAAATTCTGACTTCTGACAATTATTGGCGAATATACAACCGTTTGAATTTGGAAACAGAAACTTGAAACGTCAATTTCTCGAAATGAGTTCGAGACTACATATTTTCAGCTTTTGATGCAGAATCAAAATATATAAAAAGGGCTTCATAATGTTGAAAGAAATTCTAACTTCTGACAATTATTGGCGAATATACAACCGTTTGAATTTGGAAACAGAAACTTAAAACGTCAATTTCTCGAATTGACTTCCAGACTACATATTTTCAGCTTTTGATGCAGAATCAAAATATATAAAAAGGGCTTCATAATGTTGAAAGAAATTCTAACTTCTGACAATTATTGGCGAAGATACATCCGTTTGAATTTGGGAACAGAAACTTAAAACGTCAATTTCTCGAATTGACTTCAAGACTACATATTTTCAGCTTTTGATGCAGAGTCAAAATATATAAAAAGGGCTTCATAATGTTGAAAGAAATTCTGACTTCTGACAATTATTGGCGAAGATACATCCGTTTGAATTTGGGAACAGAAACTTAAAACGTCAATTTCTCGAAATGACTTCGAGACTACATATTTTCAGCTTTTGATGCAGAATCAAAATATATAAAAAGGCCTTCATAATGTTGAAAGAAATTCTAACTTCTGACAATTATTGGCGAAGATACATCCGTTTGAATTTGGAAACAGAAACTTAAAACGTCATTTTCTCGAAATGACTTCGAGATTACATATTTTCAGCTTTTGATGCAGAGTCAAAATATATAAAAAGGGCTTCATAATGTTGAAAGAAATTCTAACTTCTGACAATTATTGGCGAAGATACATCCGTTTGAATTTGGAAACAGAAACTTAAAACGTCAATTTCTCGAAATGACTTCGAGACAACATATTTTCAGCTTTTGATGCAGAATCAAAATATATAAAAAGGGCTTCATAATGTTGAAAGAAATTCTAACTTCTGACAATTATTGGCGAAGATACATCCGTTTGAATTTTGAAACAGAAACTTAAAACGTCAATTTCTCGAAATGACTTCGAGACTACATATTTTCAGCTTTTGATGCAGAATCAAAATATATAAAAAGGGCTTCATAATGTTGAAAGAAATTCTAACTTCTGACAATTATTGGCGAAGATACTTCCGTTTGAATTTGGAAACAGAAACTTAAAACGTCAATTTCTCGAAATGACTTCGAGACAACATATTTTCAGCTTTTGATGCAGAATCAAAATATATAAAAAGGGCTTCATAATGTTGAAAGAAATTCTAACTTCTGACAATTATTGGCGAAGATACATCCGTTTGAATTTTGAAACAGAAACTTAAAACGTCAATTTCTCGAAATGACTTCGAGACTACATATTTTCAGCTGTTGATGCAGAATCAAAATATATAAAAAGGGCTTCATAATGTTGAAAGAAATTCTAACTTCTGACAATTATTGGCGAAGATACTTCCGTTTGAATTTGGAAACAGAAACTTAAAACGTCGATTTCTCGAAATGACTTCGAGACTACATATTTTCAGCTTTTGATGCAGAATCAAAATATATAAAAGGGCTTCATAATGTTGAAAGAAATTCTGACTTCTGACAATTATTGGCGAAGATACATCCGTTTGAATTTGGAAACAGAAACTTAAAACGTCAATTTCTCGAATTGACTTCAAGACTACATATTATCAGCTTTTGATGCAGAATCAAAATATATAAAAAGGGCTTCATAATGTTGAAAGAAATTCTAACTTCTGACAATTATTGGCGAAGATACATCCGTTTGAATTTGGAAACAGAAACTTAAAACGTCAATTTCTCGAAATGACTTCGAGACAACATATTTTCAGCTTTTGATGCAGAATCAAAGTATATAAAAAGGGCTTCATAATGTTGAAAGAAATTCTAACTTCTGAAAATTATTGGCGACGATACATCCGTTTGAGTTTGGAAACAGAAACTTAAAACGTCAATTTCTCGAAATGACTTCGAGACTACATATTTTCAGCTTTTGATGCAGAATCAAAATATATAAAAAGGGCTTCATACTGTTGAAAGAAATTCTAACTTCTGACAATTATTGGCGAAGATACATCCGTTTGAATTTGGAAACAGAAACTTAAAACGTCAATTTCTCGAAATGACTTCAAGACTACATATTTTCAGCTTTTGATGCAGAATCAAAATATATAAAGAGGGCTTCATAATGTTGAAAGAAATTCTAACTTCTGACAATTATTGGCGAAGATACATCCGTTTGAATTTGGAAACAGGAACTTAAAACGTCATTTTCTCGAAATGACTTCGAGACTACATATTTTCAGCTTTTGATGCAGAATCAAAATATATAAAAAGGGCTTCATAATGTTGAAAGAAATTCTAACTTCTGACAATTATTGGCGAAGATACATCCGTTTGAATTTGGAAACAAAAACTTAAAACGTCAATTTCTCGAAATTACTTCGAGACAACATATTTTCAGCTTTTGATGCAGAATCAAAATATATAAAAAGGGCTTCATAATGTTGAAAGAAATTCTAACTTCTGACAATTATTGGCGAAGATACATCCGTTTGAATTTGGAAACAGAAACTTAAAACGTCAATTTCTCGAAATGACTTCGAGACTACATATTTTCAGCTTTTGATGCAGAATCAAAATATATAAAAAGGGCTTCATAATGTTGAAAGAAATTCTAACTTCTGACAATTATTGGCGAAGATACATCCATTTGAATTTGGAAACAGAAACTTAAAACGTCAATTTCTCGAAATGACTTCGAGACTACATATTTTCAGCTTTTGATGCAGAATCAAAATATATAAAAAGGGCTTCATAATGTTGAAAGAAATTCTAACTTCTGACAATTATTGGCGAAGATGCATCCGTTTGAATTTGGAAACAGAAACTTAAAACGTCAATTTCTCGAAATGACTTCGAGACTACATATTTTCAGCTTTTGATGCAGAGTCAAAATATATAAAAAGGGCTTCATACTGTTGAAAGAAATTCTAACTTCTGACAATTATTGGCGAAGATACATCCGTTTGAATTTGGAAAGAGAAACTTAAAACGTCAATTTCTCGAAATGACTTCGAGACTACATATTTTCAGCTTTTGATGCAGAGTCAAAATATATAAAAAGGGCTTCATAATGTTGAAAGAAATTCTAACTTCTGACAATTATTGGCGAAGATACATCCGTTTGAATTTGGAAACCGAAACTGAAAATGTCAATTTCTCGAAATGACTTCGCGACTACATATTTTCAGCTTTTGATGCAGAGTCAAAATATATAAAAAGGGCTTCATAATGTTGAAAGAAATTCTAACTTCTGACAATTATTGGCGAAGATACATCCGTTTGAATTTAGAAACAGAAACTTAAAACGTCATTTTCTCGAAATGACTTCGAGACTACATATTTTCAGCTTTTGATGCAGAATCAAAATATATAAAAAGGGCTTCATAATGTTGAAAGAAATTTTAACTTCTGAATATTATTGGCGACGATACATCCGTTTGAGTTTGGAAACAGAAACTTCATAATGTTGAAGGAAATTCTAACTTCTGACAATTATTGGCGAAGATACATCCGTTTGAATTTGGAAACAGAAACTTAAAACGTCAATTTCTCGAAATGACTTCGAGACTACATATTTTCAGCTTTTGATGCAGAGTCAAAATATATAAAAAGGGCTTCATAATGTTGAAAGAAATTCTGACTTCTGACAATTATTGGCGAATATACAACCGTTTGAATTTGGAAACAGAAACTTGAAACGTCAATTTCTCGAAATGAGTTCGAGACTACATATTTTCAGCTTTTGATGCAGAATCAAAATATATAAAAAGGGCTTCATAATGTTGAAAGAAATTCTAACTTCTGACAATTATTGGCAAAGATACATCCGTTTGAATTTGGAAACAGAAACTTAAAACGTCAATTTCTCGAATTGACTTCGAGACTACATATTTTCAGCTTTTGATGCAGAATCAAAATATATAAAAAGGGCTTCATAATGTTGAAAGAAATTCTGACTTCTGACAATTATTGGCGAAGATACATCCGTTTGAATTTGGAAACAGAAACTTAAAACGTCAATTTCTCGAAATGACTTCGAGACTACATATTTTCAGCGTTTGATGCAGAATCAAAATATATAAAAACGGCTTCATAATGTTGAAAGAATTCTAACTTCTGACAATTATTGGCGAAGATACATCCGTTTGAATTTGGGAAACAGAAACTTAAAACGCCAATTTCTCGAAATGACTTCGAGACTACATATTTTCAGCTTTTGATGCAGAATCAAAATATATAAAAAGGGCTTCATAATGTTGAAAGAAATTTCTAACTTCTGAAAATTATTGGCGACGATACATCCGTTTGAGTTTGGAAACAGAAACTTAAAACGTCAATTTCTCGAAAAGACTTCGAGACTACATATTTTCAGCTTTTGATGCAGAGTCAAAATATATAAAAAGGGCATCATAATGTTGAAAGAAATTCTAACTTCTGACAATTATTGGCGAAGATACATCCGTTTGAATTTGGAAACAGAAACTTAAAACGTCAATTTCTCGAAATGACTTCGAGACTACATATTTTCAGCTTTTGATGCAGAATCAAAATATATAAAAAGGGCATCATAATGTTGAAAGAAATTCTAACTTCTGACAATTATTGGCGAAGATACATCCGTTTGAATTTGGAAACAGAAACTTAAAACGTCAATTTCTCGAAATGACTTCGAGACTACATATTTTCAGCTTTTGATGCAGAGTCAAAATATATAAAAAGGGCTTCATAATGTTGAAAGAAATTCTAACTTCTGACAATTATTGGCGACGATACATCCGTTTGAATTTGGAAACAGAAACTTAAAACGTCAATTTCTCGAAATGACTTCGAAACTACATATTTTCAGCTTATGATGCAGAATCAAAATTTATAAAAAGGGCTTCATAATGTTGAAAGAAATTCTAACTTCTGACAATTATTGGCGAAGATACATCCGTTTGAATTTGGAAACCGAAACTTAAAACGTCAATTTCTCGAAATGAACTTCGAGACTACATATTTTCAGCTTTTGATGCAGAGTCAAAAATATATAAAAAGGGCTTCATAATGTTGAAAGAAATTCTAACTTTCTGACAATTATTGGCGACGATACATCCGTTTGAGTTTTGGAAACAGAAACATAAAACGTCAATTTCTCGAAAATGACTTCGAGACTACATATTTTCAGCTTTTGATGCAGAGTCAAAATATATAAAAAGGGCATCATAATGTTGAAAGAAATTCTAACTTCTGACAATTATTGGCGAAGATACATCCGTTTAAATTTGGAAACAGAAACTTAAAACGTCAATTTCTCGAAATGACTTCGAGACTACATATTTTCATCTTTTGATGAAGAGTCAAAATATATAAAAAGGGCTTCATAATGTTGAAAGAAATTCTAACTTCTGACAATTGTTGGCGAAGATACATCCGTTTGAGTTTTGAAACAGAAACATAAAACGTCAATTTCTCGAAATGACTTCGAGACTACATATTTTCAGCTTTTGATGCAGAGTCAAAATATATAAAAAGGGCTTCATAATGTTGAAAGAAATTCTAACTTCTGACAATTATTGGCGAAGATACATCCGTTTGAATTTGGAAACAGAAACTTAAAACGTCAATTTCTCGAAATGACTTCGAGACTACATATTTTCAGCTTTTGATGCAGAATCAAAATATATAAAAAGGGCTTCATAATGTTGAAAGAAATTCTAACTTCTGACAATTATTGGCGAAGATACATCCGCTTGAATTTGGAAACATAAACTTAAAACGCCAATTTCTCGAAATGACTTCGAGACTACATATTTTCAGCTTTTGATGCAGAGTCAAAATATATAAAAAGGGCTTCATAATGTTGAAAGAAATTCTAACTTCTGACAATTATTGGCGAAGATACATCCGTTTGAATTTGGAAACAGAAACTTAAAACGCCAATTTCTCGAAATGACTTCGAGACTACATATTTTCAGCTTTTGATGCAGAATCAAAATATATAAAAAGGGCTTCATAATGTTGAAAGAAATTCTAACTTCTGACAATTATTGGCGAAGATACATCCGTTTGAATTTGGAAACAGAACCTTAAAACGTCAATTTCTCGAAATGACTTCAAGACTACATATTTTCAGCTTTTGATGCAGAGTCAAAATATATAAAAAGGGCTTCATAATGTTGAAAGAAATTCTAACTTCTGACAATTATTGGCGAAGATACATCCGTTTGAATTTGGGAACAGAAACTTAAAATGTTAATTTCTCGAATTGACTTCGAGACTACATATGTTCAGCTTTTGATGCAGAATCAAAATATATAAAAAGGGCTTCATAATGTTGAAAGAAATTCTAACTTCTGACAATTATTGGCGAAGATACATCCGTTTGAATTTGGAAACAGAAACTTAAAACGTCAATTTCTCGAAATGACTTCGAGACTACATATTTTCAGCTTTTGATGAAGAGTCAATATAAAAAGGGCTTCATAATGTTGAAAGAAATTCTAACTTCTGACAATTATTGGCGAAGATACATCCGTTTGAGTTTGGAAACAGAAACATAAAACGTCAATTTCTCGAAATGACTTCGAGACTTCTTATTTTCAGCTTTTGATGCAGAGTCAAAATATATAAAAAGGGCTTCATAATTTTGAAAGAAATTCTAACTTCTGCAATTATTGGCGAAGATACATCCGTCTGATTTTGGAAACAGAAACTTAAAATGTCAATTTCTCGAATTGACTTCAAGACTACATATTTTCAGCTTTTGATGCAGAATCAAAATATATAAAAAGGGCTTCATAATGTTGAAAGAAATTCTAACTTCTGACAATTATTGGCAAAGATACATCCGTTTGAATTTGGAAACAGAAACTTAAAACGTCAATTTCTCGAATTGACTTCGAGACTACATATTTTCAGCTTTTGATGCAGAATCAAAATATATAAAAAGGGCTTCATAATGTTGAAAGAAATTCTGACTTCTGACAATTATTGGCGAAGATACATCCGTTTGAATTTGGAAACAGAAACTTAAAACGTCAATTTCTCGAAATGACTTCGAGACTACATATTTTCAGCGTTTGATGCAGAATCAAAATATATAAAAAGGGCTTCATAATGTTGAAAGAAATTCTAACTTCTGACAATTATTGGCGAAGATACATCCGTTTGAATTTGGAAACAGAAACTTAAAACGCCAATTTCTCGAAATGACTTCGAGACTACATATTTTCAGCTTTTGATGCAGAGTCAAAATATATAAAAAGGGCTTCATAATGTTGAAAGAAATTCTAACTTCTGACAATTATTGGCGACGATACATCCGTTTGAGTTTGGAAACAGAAACTTAAAACGTCAATTTCTCGAAAAGACTTCGAGACTACATATTTTCAGCTTTTGATGCAGAGTCAAAATATATAAAAAGGGCATCATAATGTTGAAAGAAATTCTAACTTCTGACAATTATTGGCGAAGATACATCCGTTTGAATTTGGAAACAGAAACTTAAAACGTCAATTTCTCGAAATGACTTCGAGACTACATATTTTCAGCTTTTGATGCAGAGTCAAAATATATAAAAAGGGCATCATAATGTTGAAAGAAATTCTAACTTCTGACAATTATTGGCGAAGATACATCCGTTTGAATTTGGAAACAGAAACTTAAAACGTCAATTTCTCGAAATGACTTCGAGACTACATATTTTCAGCTTTTGATGCAGAGTCAAAATATATAAAAAGGGCTTCATAATGTTGAAAGAAATTCTAACTTCTGACAATTATTGGCGACGATACATCCGTTTGAGTTTGGAAACAGAAACATAAAACGTCAATTTCTCGAAAAGACTTCGAGACTACATATTTTCAGCTTTTGATGCAGAGTCAAAATATATAAAAAGGGCATCATAATGTTGAAAGAAATTCTAACTTCTGACAATTATTGGCGAAGATACATCCGTTTGAATTTGGAAACAGAAACTTAAAACGTCAATTTCTCGAAATGACTTCGAGACTACATATTTTCAGCTTTTGATGCAGAGTCAAAATATATAAAAAGGGCTTCATAATGTTGAAAGAAATTCTAACTTCTGACAATTATTGGCGACGATACATCCGTTTGAGTTTGGAAACAGAAACATAAAACGTCAATTTCTCGAAAAGACTTCGAGACTACATATTTTCAGCTTTTGATGCAGAGTCAAAATATATAAAAAGGGCATCATAATGTTGAAAGAAATTCTAACTTCTGACAATTATTGGCGAAGATACATCCGTTTGAATTTGGAAACAGAAACTTAAAACGTCAATTTCTCGAAATGACTTCGAGACTACATATTTTCAGCTTTTGATGTAGAATCAAAATATATAAAAAGGGCTTCATAATGTTGAAAGAAATTCTAACTTCTGACAATTATTGGCGACGATACATCCGTTTGAGTTTGGAAACAGAAACTTAAAACGTCAATTTCTCGAAATGACTTCGAGACTACATATTTTCAGCTTTTGATGCAGAGTCAAAATATATAAAAAGGGCTTCATAATGTTGAAAGAAATTCTAACTTCTGACAATTATTGGCGAAGATACATCCGTTTGAATTTGGAAACAGAAACTTAAAACGTCAATTTCTCGAAATGACTTCGAGACTACATATTTTCAGCTTTTGATGCAGAATCAAAATATATAAAAAGGGCTTCATAATGTTGAAAGAAATTCTAACTTCTGACAATTATTGGCGAAGATACATCCGTTTGAATTTGGAAACAGAAACTTAAAACGTCAATTTCTCGAAATGACTTCGAGACTACATATTTTCAGCTTTTGATGCAGAATCAAAATATATAAAAAGGGCTTCATAATTTTGAAAGAAATTCTACTTCTGACAATTATTGGCGAAGATACATCCGTTTGAATTTGGAAACAGAAACTTAAAACGTCAATTTCTCGAAATGACTTCGAGACTACATATTTTCAGCTTTTGATGCAGAGTCAAAATATATAAAAAGGGCTTCATAATGTTGAAAGAAATTCTAACTTCTGACAATTATTGGCGAAGATACATCCGTTTGAATTTGGAAACAGAAACTTAAAACGTCAATTTCTCGAAATGACTTCGAGACTACATATTTTCAGCTTTTGATGCAGAGTCAAAATATATAAAAAGGGCTTCATAATGTTGAAAGAAATTCTAATTTCTGACAATTATTGGCGAAGATACATCCGTTTGAATTTGGAAACAGAAACTTTAAAAGTCAATTTCTCGAATTGACTTCAAGACTACATATTTTCAACTTTTGATGCAGAATCAAAATATATAAAAAGGGCTTCATAATGTTGAAAGAAATTCTAACTTCTGACAATTATTGGCGAAGATACATCCGTTTGAATTTGGAAACAGAAACTTAAAACGTCAATTTCTCGAAATGACTTCAAGACTACATATTTTCAGCTTTTGATGCAGAATCAAAATATATAAAAAGGGCTTCATAATGTTGAAAGAAATTATAACTTCTGACAATTATTGGCGAAGATACATCCGTTTGAATTTGGAAACAGAAACTTAAAACGTCAATTTCTCGAAATGACTTCGAGACTACATATTTTCAGCTTTTGATGCAGAGTCAAAATATATAAAAAAGGCTTCATAATGTTGAAAGAAATTCTAACTTCTGACAATTATTGGCGAAGATACATCCGTTTCAATTTGGAAACAGAAACTTAAAACGTCAATTTCTCGAAATGACTTCCAAACTACATATTTTCAGCCTTTGATGCAGAATCAAAATATATAAAAAGGGCTTCATAATGTTGAAAGAAATTCTAACTTCTGACAATTATTGGCGAAGATACATCCGTTTGAATTTGGAAACAGAAACTTTAAACGTCAATTTCTCGAAATGACTTCGAGACTACATATTTTCAGCTTTTGATGCAGAGTCAAAATATATAAAAAGGGCATCATAATGTTGAAAGAAATTCTAACTTCTGACAATTATTGGCGAAGATACATCCGTTTGAATTTGGAAACAGAAACTTAAAACGTCAATTTCTCGAAATGACTTCGAGACTACATATTTTCAGCTTTTGATGCAGAGTCAAAATATATAAAAAGGGCTTCATAATGTTGAAAGAAATTCTAACTTCTGACAATTATTGGCGACGATACATCCGTTTGAGTTTGGAAACAGAAACATAAAACGTCAATTTCTCGAAAAGACTTCGAGACTACATATTTTCAGCTTTTGATGCAGAGTCAAAATATATAAAAAGGGCATCATAATGTTGAAAGAAATTCTAACTTCTGACAATTATTGGCGAAGATACATCCGTTTGAATTTGGAAACAGAAACTTAAAACGTCAATTTCTCGAAATGACTTCGAGACTACATATTTTCAGCTTTTGATGCAGAGTCAAAATATATAAAAAGGGCTTCATAATGTTGAAAGAAATTCTAACTTCTGACAATTATTGGCGAAGATACATCCGTTTGAGTTTGGAAACAGAAACATAAAACGTCAATTTCTCGAAAAGACTTCGAGACTACATATTTTCAGCTTTTGATGCAGAATCAAAATATATAAAAAGGGCATCATAATGTTGAAAGAAATTCTAACTTCTGACAATTATTGGCGAAGATACATCCGTTTGAATTTGGAAACAGAAACTTAAAACGTCAATTTCTCGAAATGACTTCGAGACTACATATTTTCAGCTTTTGATGAAGAGTCAAAATATATAAAAAGGGCTTCATAATGTTGAAAGAAATTCTAACTTCTGACAATTATTGGCGAAGATACATCCGTTTGAGTTTGGAAACAGAAACATAAAACGTCAATTTCTCGAAATGACTTCGAGACTACATATTTTCAGCTTTTGATGCAGAGTCAAAATATATAAAAAGGGCTTCATAATGTTGAAAGAAATTCTAACTTCTGACAATTATTGGCGAAGATACATCCGTTTGAATTTGGAAACAGAAACTTAAAACGTCAATTTCTCGAAATGACTTCGAGACTACATATTTTCAGCTTTTGATGCAGAATCAAAATATATAAAAAGGGCATCATAATGTTGAAAGAAATTCTAACTTCTGACAATTATTGGCGAAGATACATCCGCTTGAATTTGGAAACAGAAACTTAAAACGTCAATTTCTCGAAATGACTTCGAGACTACATATTTTCAGCTTTTGATGCAGAGTCAAAATATATAAAAAGGGCTTCATAATGTTGAAAGAAATTCTAACTTCTGACAATTATTGGCGAAGATACATCCGTTTGAATTTGGAAACAGAAACTTAAAACGCCAATTTCTCGAAATGACTTCGAGACTACATATTTTCAGCTTTTGATGCAGAATCAAAATATATAAAAAGGGCTTCATAATGTTGAAAGAAATTCTAACTTCTGACAATTATTGGCGAAGATACATCCGTTTGAATTTGGAAACAGAACCTTAAAACGTCAATTTCTCGAAATGACTTCAAGACTACATATTTTCAGCTTTTGATGCAGAGTCAAAATATATAAAAAGGGCTTCATAATGTTGAAAGAAATTCTAACTTCTGACAATTATTGGCGAAGATACATCCGTTTGAATTTGGGAACAGAAACTTAAAATGTTAATTTCTCGAATTGACTTCGAGACTACATATGTTCAGCTTTTGATGCAGAATCAAAATATATAAAAAGGGCTTCATAATGTTGAAAGAAATTCTAACTTCTGACAATTATTGGCGAAGATACATCCGTTTGAATTTGGAAACAGAAACTTAAAACGTCAATTTCTCGAAATGACTTCGAGACTACATATTTTCAGCTTTTGATGAAGAGTCAATATAAAAAGGGCTTCATAATGTTGAAAGAAATTCTAACTTCTGACAATTATTGGCGAAGATACATCCGTTTGAGTTTGGAAACAGAAACATAAAACGTCAATTTCTCGAAATGACTTCGAGACTTCTTATTTTCAGCTTTTGATGCAGAGTCAAAATATATAAAAAGGGCTTCATAATTTTGAAAGAAATTCTAACTTCTGCAATTATTGGCGAAGATACATCCGTCTGATTTTGGAAACAGAAACTTAAAATGTCAATTTCTCGAATTGACTTCAAGACTACATATTTTCAGCTTTTGATGCAGAATCAAAATATATAAAAAGGGCTTCATAATGTTGAAAGAAATTCTAACTTCTGACAATTATTGGCAAAGATACATCCGTTTGAATTTGGAAACAGAAACTTAAAACGTCAATTTCTCGAATTGACTTCGAGACTACATATTTTCAGCTTTTGATGCAGAATCAAAATATATAAAAAGGGCTTCATAATGTTGAAAGAAATTCTGACTTCTGACAATTATTGGCGAAGATACATCCGTTTGAATTTGGAAACAGAAACTTAAAACGTCAATTTCTCGAAATGACTTCGAGACTACATATTTTCAGCGTTTGATGCAGAATCAAAATATATAAAAAGGGCTTCATAATGTTGAAAGAAATTCTAACTTCTGACAATTATTGGCGAAGATACATCCGTTTGAATTTGGAAACAGAAACTTAAAACGCCAATTTCTCGAAATGACTTCGAGACTACATATTTTCAGCTTTTGATGCAGAGTCAAAATATATAAAAAGGGCTTCATAATGTTGAAAGAAATTCTAACTTCTGACAATTATTGGCGACGATACATCCGTTTGAGTTTGGAAACAGAAACTTAAAACGTCAATTTCTCGAAAAGACTTCGAGACTACATATTTTCAGCTTTTGATGCAGAGTCAAAATATATAAAAAGGGCATCATAATGTTGAAAGAAATTCTAACTTCTGACAATTATTGGCGAAGATACATCCGTTTGAATTTGGAAACAGAAACTTAAAACGTCAATTTCTCGAAATGACTTCGAGACTACATATTTTCAGCTTTTGATGCAGAGTCAAAATATATAAAAAGGGCATCATAATGTTGAAAGAAATTCTAACTTCTGACAATTATTGGCGAAGATACATCCGTTTGAATTTGGAAACAGAAACTTAAAACGTCAATTTCTCGAAATGACTTCGAGACTACATATTTTCAGCTTTTGATGCAGAGTCAAAATATATAAAAAGGGCTTCATAATGTTGAAAGAAATTCTAACTTCTGACAATTATTGGCGACGATACATCCGTTTGAGTTTGGAAACAGAAACATAAAACGTCAATTTCTCGAAAAGACTTCGAGACTACATATTTTCAGCTTTTGATGCAGAGTCAAAATATATAAAAAGGG
This sequence comes from Drosophila grimshawi, assembly GCF_018153295.1. Taxonomy (NCBI): domain Eukaryota; kingdom Metazoa; phylum Arthropoda; class Insecta; order Diptera; family Drosophilidae; genus Drosophila; species Drosophila grimshawi. The sequence goes on from NW_025062938.1 coordinate 179,392, forward strand.
CATCATAATGTTGAAAGAAATTCTAACTTCTGACAATTATTGGCGAAGATACATCCGTTTGAATTTGGAAACAGAAACTTAAAACGTCAATTTCTCGAAATGACTTCGAGACTACATATTTTCAGCTTTTGATGCAGAGTCAAAATATATAAAAAGGGCTTCATAATGTTGAAAGAAATTCTAACTTCTGACAATTATTGGCGACGATACATCCGTTTGAGTTTGGAAACAGAAACATAAAACGTCAATTTCTCGAAATGACTTCGAGACTACATATTTTCAGCTTTTGATGCAGAGTCAAAATATATAAAAAGGGCTTCATAATGTTGAAAGAAATTCTAACTTCTGACAATTATTGGCGAAGATACATCCGTTTGAATTTGGAAACAGAAACTTAAAACGTCAATTTCTCGAAATGAATTTCGAGACTACATATTTTCATCTTTTGATGAAGAGTCAAAATATATAAAAAGGGCTTCATAATGTTGAAAGAAATTCTAACTTCTGACAATTGTTGGCGAAGATACATCCGTTTGAGTTTTGAAACAGAAACATAAAACGTCAATTTCTCGAAATGACTTCGAGACTACATATTTTCAGCTTTTGATGCAGAGTCAAAATATATAAAAAGGGCTTCATAATGTTGAAAGAAATTCTAACTTCTGACAATTATTGGCGAAGATACATCCGTTTGAATTTGGAAACAGAAACTTAAAACGTCAATTTCTCGAAATGACTTCGAGACTACATATTTTCAGCTTTTGATGCAGAATCAAAATATATAAAAAGGGCTTCATAATGTTGAAAGAAATTCTAACTTCTGACAATTATTGGCGAAGATACATCCGCTTGAATTTGGAAACATAAACTTAAAACGCCAATTTCTCGAAATGACTTCGAGACTACATATTTTCAGCTTTTGATGCAGAGTCAAAATATATAAAAAGGGCTTCATAATGTTGAAAGAAATTCTAACTTCTGACAATTATTGGCGAAGATACATCCGTTTGAATTTGGAAACAGAAACTTAAAACGCCAATTTCTCGAAATGACTTCGAGACTACATATTTTCAGCTTTTGATGCAGAATCAAAATATATAAAAAGGGCTTCATAATGTTGAAAGAAATTCTAACTTCTGACAATTATTGGCGAAGATACATCCGTTTGAATTTGGAAACAGAACCTTAAAACGTCAATTTCTCGAAATGACTTCAAGACTACATATTTTCAGCTTTTGATGCAGAGTCAAAATATATAAAAAGGGCTTCATAATGTTGAAAGAAATTCTAACTTCTGACAATTATTGGCGAAGATACATCCGTTTGAATTTGGGAACAGAAACTTAAAATGTTAATTTCTCGAATTGACTTCGAGACTACATATGTTCAGCTTTTGATGCAGAATCAAAATATATAAAAAGGGCTTCATAATGTTGAAAGAAATTCTAACTTCTGACAATTATTGGCGAAGATACATCCGTTTGAATTTGGAAACAGAAACTTAAAACGTCAATTTCTCGAAATGACTTCGAGACTACATATTTTCAGCTTTTGATGAAGAGTCAATATAAAAAGGGCTTCATAATGTTGAAAGAAATTCTAACTTCTGACAATTATTGGCGAAGATACATCCGTTTGAGTTTGGAAACAGAAACATAAAACGTCAATTTCTCGAAATGACTTCGAGACTTCTTATTTTCAGCTTTTGATGCAGAGTCAAAATATATAAAAAGGGCTTCATAATTTTGAAAGAAATTCTAACTTCTGCAATTATTGGCGAAGATACATCCGTCTGATTTTGGAAACAGAAACTTAAAATGTCAATTTCTCGAATTGACTTCAAGACTACATATTTTCAGCTTTTGATGCAGAATCAAAATATATAAAAAGGGCTTCATAATGTTGAAAGAAATTCTAACTTCTGACAATTATTGGCAAAGATACATCCGTTTGAATTTGGAAACAGAAACTTAAAACGTCAATTTCTCGAATTGACTTCGAGACTACAAATTTTCAGCTTTTGATGCAGAATCAAAATATATAAAAAGGGCTTCATAATGTTGAAAGAAATTCTAACTTCTGACAATTATTGGCGAAGATACATCCGTTTGAATTTGGAAACAGAAACTTAAAACGTCAATTTCTCGAAATGACTTCGAGACTACATATTTTCAGCGTTTGATGCAGAATCAAAATATATAAAAAGGGCTTCATAATGTTGAAAGAAATTCTAACTTCTGACAATTATTGGCGAAGATACATCCGTTTGAATTTGGAAACAGAAACTTAAAACGCCAATTTCTCGAAATGACTTCGAGACTACATATTTTCAGCTTTTGATGCAGAGTCAAAATATATAAAAAGGGCTTCATAATGTTGAAAGAAATTCTAACTTCTGACAATTATTGGCGACGATACATCCGTTTGAGTTTGGAAACAGAAACTTAAAACGTCAATTTCTCGAAAAGACTTCGAGACTACATATTTTCAGCTTTTGATGCAGAGTCAAAATATATAAAAAGGGCATCATAATGTTGAAAGAAATTCTAACTTCTGACAATTATTGGCGAAGATACATCCGTTTGAATTTGGAAACAGAAACTTAAAACGTCAATTTCTCGAAATGACTTCGAGACTACATATTTTCAGCTTTTGATGCAGAGTCAAAATATATAAAAAGGGCATCATAATGTTGAAAGAAATTCTAACTTCTGACAATTATTGGCGAAGATACATCCGTTTGAATTTGGAAACAGAAACTTAAAACGTCAATTTCTCGAAATGACTTCGAGACTACATATTTTCAGCTTTTGATGCAGAGTCAAAATATATAAAAAGGGCTTCATAATGTTGAAAGAAATTCTAACTTCTGACAATTATTGGCGACGATACATCCGTTTGAGTTTGGAAACAGAAACATAAAACGTCAATTTCTCGAAAAGACTTCGAGACTACATATTTTCAGCTTTTGATGCAGAGTCAAAATATATAAAAAGGGCATCATAATGTTGAAAGAAATTCTAACTTCTGACAATTATTGGCGAAGATACATCCGTTTGAATTTGGAAACAGAAACTTAAAACGTCAATTTCTCGAAATGACTTCGAGACTACATATTTTCAGCTTTTGATGCAGAGTCAAAATATATAAAAAGGGCTTCATAATGTTGAAAGAAATTCTAACTTCTGACAATTATTGGCGACGATACATCCGTTTGAGTTTGGAAACAGAAACATAAAACGTCAATTTCTCGAAAAGACTTCGAGACTACATATTTTCAGCTTTTGATGCAGAGTCAAAATATATAAAAAGGGCATCATAATGTTGAAAGAAATTCTAACTTCTGACAATTATTGGCGAAGATACATCCGTTTGAATTTGGAAACAGAAACTTAAAACGTCAATTTCTCGAAATGACTTCGAGACTACATATTTTCAGCTTTTGATGTAGAATCAAAATATATAAAAAGGGCTTCATAATGTTGAAAGAAATTCTAACTTCTGACAATTATTGGCGACGATACATCCGTTTGAGTTTGGAAACAGAAACTTAAAACGTCAATTTCTCGAAATGACTTCGAGACTACATATTTTCAGCTTTTGATGCAGAATCAAAATATATAAAAAGGGCTTTCATAATGATGAAAGAAATTCTAAGCTTCTGACAATTATTGGCGAAGATACATCCGTTTGAATTTGGAAACAGAAACTTAAAACGTCAATTTCTCGAAATGACTTCGAGACTACATATTTTCAGCTTTTGATGCAGAATCAAAATATATAAAAAGGGCTTCATAATGTTGAAAGAAATTCTAACTTCTGACAATTATTGGCGAAGATACATCCGTTTGAATTTGGAAACAGAAACTTAAAACGTCAATTTCTCGAAATGACTTCGAGACTACATATTTTCAGCGTTTAATGCAGAATCAAAATATATAAAAAGGGCTTCATAATTTTGAAAGAAATTCTACTTCTGACAATTATTGGCGAAGATACATCCGTTTGAATTTGGAAACAGAAACTTAAAACGTCAATTTTTCGAAATGACTTCGAGACTACATATTTTCAGCTTTTGATGCAGAGTCAAAATATATAAAAAGGGCTTCATAATGTTGAAAGAAATTCTAACTTCTGACAATTATTGGCGAAGATACATCCGTTTGAATTTGGAAACAGAAACTTAAAACGTCAATTTCTCGAAATGACTTCGAGACTACATATTTTCAGCTTTTGATGCAGAGTCAAAATATATAAAAAGGGCTTCATAATGTTGAAAGAAATTCTAATTTCTGACAATTATTGGCGAAGATACATCCGTTTGAATTTGGAAACAGAAACTTTAAAAGTCAATTTCTCGAATTGACTTCAAGACTACATATTTTCAACTTTTGATGCAGAATCAAAATATATAAAAAGGGCTTCATAATGTTGAAAGAAATTCTAACTTCTGACAATTATTGGCGAAGATACATCCGTTTGAATTTGGAAACAGAAACTTTAAACGTCAATTTCTCGAAATGACTTCAAGACTACATATTTTCAGCTTTTGATGCAGAATCAAAATATATAAAAAGGGCTTCATAATGTTGAAAGAAATTATAACTTCTGACAATTATTGGCGAAGATACATCCGTTTGAATTTGGAAACAGAAACTTAAAACGTCAATTTCTCGAAATGACTTCGAGACTACATATTTTCAGCTTTTGATGCAGAGTCAAAATATATAAAAAGGGCTTCATAATGTTGAAAGAAATTCTAACTTCTGACAATTATTGGCGAAGATACATCCGTTTCAATTTGGAAACAGAAACTTAAAACGTCAATTTCTCGAAATGACTTCCAAACTACATATTTTCAGCTTTTGATGCAGAATCAAAATATATAAAAAGGGCTTCATAATGTTGAAAGAAATTCTAACTTCTGACAATTATTGGCGAAGATACATCCGTTTGAATTTGGAAACAGAAACTTTAAACGTCAATTTCTCGAAATGACTTCGAGACTACATATTTTCAGCTTTTGATGCAGAGTCAAAATATATAAAAAGGGCATCATAATGTTGAAAGAAATTCTAACTTCTGACAATTATTGGCGAAGATACATCCGTTTGAATTTGGAAACAGAAACTTAAAACGTCAATTTCTCGAAATGACTTCGAGACTACATATTTTCAGCTTTTGATGCAGAGTCAAAATATATAAAAAGGGCTTCATAATGTTGAAAGAAATTCTAACTTCTGACAATTATTGGCGACGATACATCCGTTTGAGTTTGGAAACAGAAACATAAAACGTCAATTTCTCGAAAAGACTTCGAGACTACATATTTTCAGCTTTTGATGCAGAGTCAAAATATATAAAAAGGGCATCATAATGTTGAAAGAAATTCTAACTTCTGACAATTATTGGCGAAGATACATCCGTTTGAATTTGGAAACAGAAAGTTAAAACGCCAATTTCTCGAAATAACTTCGACACTACATATTTTCAGCTTTTGATGCAGAGTCCAAATATATAAAAAGGGCTTCATAATGTTGAAAGAAATTCTAACTTCTGACAATTATTGGCGACGATACATCCGTTTGAGTTTGGAAACAGAAACATAAAACGTCAATTTCTCGAAATGACTTCGAGACTACATATTTTCAGCTTTTGATGCAGAGTCAAAATATATAAAAAGGGCATCATAATGTTGAAAGAAATTCTAACTTCTGACAATTATTGGCGAAGATACATCCGTTTGAATTTGGAAACAGAAGCTTAAAACGTCAATTTCTCGAAATGACTTCAAGACTACATATTTTCAGCTTTTAATGCAGAATCAAAATATATAAAAAGGGCTTCATAATGTTGAAAGAAATTCTAACTTCTGACAATTATTGGCGAAGATACATCCGCTTGAATTTGGAAACAGAAACTTAAAACGCCAATTTCTCGAAATGACTTCGAGACTACATATTTTCAGCTTTTGATGCAGAGTCAAAATATATAAAAAGGGCTTCATAATGTTGAAAGAAATTCTAACTTCTGACAATTATTGGCGAAGATACATCCGTTTGAATTTGGAAACAGAAACTTAAAACGCCAATTTCTCGAAATGACTTCGAGACTACATATTTTCAGCTTTTGATGCAGAATCAAAATATATAAAAAGGGCTTCATAATGTTGAAAGAAATTCTAACTTCTGACAATTATTGGCGAAGATACATCCGTTTGAATTCGGAAACAGAACCTTAAAACGTCAATTTCTCGAAATGACTTCAAGACTACATATTTTCAGCTTTTGATGCAGAATCAAAATATATAAAAAGGGCTTCATAATGTTGAAAGAAATTCTAACTTCTGACAATTATTGGCGAAGATACATCCGTTTGAATTTGGGAACAGAAACTTAAAATGTTAATTTCTCGAATTGACTTCGAGACTACATATGTTCAGCTTTTGATGCAGAATCAAAATATATAAAAAGGGCTTCATAATGTTGAAAGAAATTCTAACTTCTGACAATTATTGGCGAAGATACATCCGTTTGAATTTGGAAACAGAAACTTAAAACGTCAATTTCTCGAAATGACTTCGAGACTACATATTTTCAGCTTTTGATGAAGAGTCAATATAAAAAGGGCTTCATAATGTTGAAAGAAATTCTAACTTCTGACAATTATTGGCGAAGATACATCCGTTTGAGTTTGGAAACAGAAACATAAAACGTCAATTTCTCGAAATGACTTCGAGACTTCTTATTTTCAGCTTTTGATGCAGAGTCAAAATATATAAAAAGGGCTTCATAATTTTGAAAGAAATTCTAACTTCTGCAATTATTGGCGAAGATACATCCGTCTGATTTTGGAAACAGAAACTTAAAATGTCAATTTCTCGAATTGACTTCAAGACTACATATTTTCAGCTTTTGATGCAGAATCAAAATATATAAAAAGGGCTTCATAATGTTGAAAGAAATTCTAACTTCTGACAATTATTGGCAAAGATACATCCGTTTGAATTTGGAAACAGAAACTTAAAACGTCAATTTCTCGAATTGACTTCGAGACTACATATTTTCAGCTTTTGATGCAGAATCAAAATATATAAAAAGGGCTTCATAATGTTGAAAGAAATTCTGACTTCTGACAATTATTGGCGAAGATACATCCGTTTGAATTTGGAAACAGAAACTTAAAACGTCAATTTCTCGAAATGACTTCGAGACTACATATTTTCAGCGTTTGATGCAGAATCAAAATATATAAAAAGGGCTTCATAATGTTGAAAGAAATTCTAACTTCTGACAATTATTGGCGAAGATACATCCGTTTGAATTTGGAAACAGAAACTTAAAACGCCAATTTCTCGAAATGACTTCGAGACTACATATTTTCAGCTTTTGATGCAGAGTCAAAATATATAAAAAGGGCTTCATAATGTTGAAAGAAATTCTAACTTCTGACAATTATTGGCGACGATACATCCGTTTGAGTTTGGAAACAGAAACTTAAAACGTCAATTTCTCGAAATGACTTCGAGACTACATATTTTCAGCTTTTGATGCAGAGTCAAAATATATAAAAAGGGCTTCATAATGTTGAAAGAAATTCTAACTTCTGACAATTATTGACGAAGATACATCCGTTTGAATTTGGAAACAGAAACTTAAAACGTCAATTTCTCGAAATGACTTCGAGACTACATATTTTCAGCTTTTGATGCAGAGTCAAAATATATAAAAAGGGCATCATAATGTTGAAAGAAATTCTAACTTCTGACAATTATTGGCGAAGATACATCCGTTTGAATTTGGAAACAGAAACTTAAAACGTCAATTTCTCGAAATGACTTCGAGACTACATATTTTCAGCTTTTGATGCAGAGTCAAAATATATAAAAAGGGCTTCATAATGTTGAAAGAAATTCTAACTTCTGACAATTATTGGCGACGATACATCCGTTTGAGTTTGGAAACAGAAACATAAAACGTCAATTTCTCGAAATGACTTCGAGACTACATATTTTCAGCTTTTGATGCAGAGTCAAAATATATAAAAAGGGCTTCATAATGTTGAAAGAAATTCTAACTTCTGACAATTATTGGCGAAGATACATCCGTTTGAATTTGGAAACAGAAACTTAAAACGTCAATTTCTCGAAATGACTTCGAGACTACATATTTTCAGCTTTTGATGCAGAGTCAAAATATATAAAAAGGGCTTCATAATGTTGAAAGAAATTCTAACTTCTGACAATTATTGGCGACGATACATCCGTTTGAGTTTGGAAACAGAAACATAAAACGTCAATTTCTCGAAAAGACTTCGAGACTACATATTTTCAGCTTTTGATGCAGAGTCAAAATATATAAAAAGGGCATCATAATGTTGAAAGAAATTCTAACTTCTGACAATTATTGGCGAAGATACATCCGTTTGAATTTGGAAACAGAAACTTAAAACGTCAATTTCTCGAAATGACTTCGAGACTACATATTTTCAGCTTTTGATGCAGAATCAAAATATATAAAAAGGGCTTCATAATGTTGAAAGAAATTCTAACTTCTGACAATTATTGGCGAAGATACATCCGTTTGAATTTGGAAACAGAAACTTAAAACGTCAATTTCTCGAAAAGACTTCGAGACTACATATTTTCAGCTTTTGATGCAGAATCAAAATATATAAAAAGGGCTTCATAATGTTGAAAGAAATTCTAACTTCTGACAATTATTGGCGACGATACATCCGTTTGAATTTGGAAACAGAAACTTAAAACGTCAATTTCTCGAAATGACTTCGAGACTACATATTTTCAGCTTTTGATGCAGAGTCAAAATATATAAAAAGGGCTTCATAATGTTGAAAGAAATTCTAACTTCTGACAATTATTGGCGAAGATACATCCGTTTGAATTTGGAAACAGAAACTTAAAACGTCAATTTCTCGAAATGACTTCGAGACTACATATTTTCAGCTTTTGATGCAGAATCAAAATATATAAAAAAGGGCTTCATAATGTTGAAAGAAATTCTAACTTCTGACAATTATTGGCGAAGATACATCCGTTTGAATTTGGAAACAGAAACTTAAAACGTCAATTTCTCGAAATGACTTCGAGACTACATATTTTCAGCGTTTAATGCAGAATCAAAATATATAAAAAGGGCTTCATAATTTTGAAAGAAATTCTACTTCTGACAATTATTGGCGAAGATACATCCGTTTGAATTTGGAAACAGAAACTTAAAACGTCAATTTTTCGAAATGACTTCGAGACTACATATTTTCAGCTTTTGATGCAGAGTCAAAATATATAAAAAGGGCTTCATAATGTTGAAAGAAATTCTAACTTCTGACAATTATTGGCGAAGATACATCCGTTTGAATTTGGAAACAGAAACTTAAAACGTCAATTTCTCGAAATGACTTCGAGACTACATATTTTCAGCTTTTGATGCAGAGTCAAAATATATAAAAAGGGCTTCATAATGTTGAAAGAAATTCTAATTTCTGACAATTATTGGCGAAGATACATCCGTTTGAATTTGGAAACAGAAACTTTAAAAGTCAATTTCTCGAATTGACTTCAAGACTACATATTTTCAACTTTTGATGCAGAATCAAAATATATAAAAAGGGCTTCATAATGTTGAAAGAAATTCTAACTTCTGACAATTATTGGCGAAGATACATCCGTTTGAATTTGGAAACAGAAACTTTAAACGTCAATTTCTCGAAATGACTTCAAGACTACATATTTTCAGCTTTTGATGCAGAATCAAAATATATAAAAAGGGCTTCATAATGTTGAAAGAAATTATAACTTCTGACAATTATTGGCGAAGATACATCCGTTTGAATTTGGAAACAGAAACTTAAAACGTCAATTTCTCGAAATGACTTCGAGACTACATATTTTCAGCTTTTGATGCAGAATCAAAATATATAAAAAAGGCTTCATAATGTTGAAAGAAATTCTAACTTCTGACAATTATTGGCGAAGATACATCCGTTTCAATTTGGAAACAGAAACTTAAAACGTCAATTTCTCGAAATGACTTCCAAACTACATATTTTCAGCTTTTGATGCAGAATCAAAATATATAAAAAGGGCTTCATAATGTTGAAAGAAATTCTAACTTCTGACAATTATTGGCGAAGATACATCCGTTTGAATTTGGAAACAGAAACTTTAAACGTCAATTTCTCGAAATGACTTCGAGACTACATATTTTCAGCTTTTGATGCAGAATCAAAATATATAAAAACGGCTTCATAATGTTGAAAGAAATTCTAACTTCTGACAATTATTGGCGAAGATACATCCGTTTGAATTTGGAAACAGAAACTTAAAACGTCAATTTCTCGAAAAGACTTCGAGACTACATATTTTCAGCTTTTGATGCAGAATCAAAATATATAAAAAGGGCTTCATAATGTTGAAAGAAATTCTAACTTCTGACAATTATTGGCGAAGATACATCCGTTTCAATTTTGAAACAGAAACTTAAAACGTCAATTTCTCGAAATGACTTCGAGACTACATATTTTCAGCTTTTGATGCATAGTCGAAATATATAAAAAGGGCTTCATAATGTTGAAAAAATTCTAACTTCTGACAATTATGGCGAAGATACATCCGTTTGAATTTGGAAACCGAAACTTAAAACGTCAATTTCTCGAAATGACTTCGCGCCTACATATTTTCAGCTTTTGATGCAGAGTCAAAATATATAAATAGGGCTTCATAATGTTGAAAGAAATTCTAACTTCTGACAATTATTGGCGAAGATACATCCGTTTGAATTTGGAAACAGAAACTTAAAACGTCAATTTCTCGAAATGACTTCGAGACTACATATTTTCAGCTCTTGATGCAGAATCAAAATATATAAAAAGGGCTTCATAATGTTGAAAGAAATTCTAACTTCTGACAATTATTGGCGAAGATACATCCGTTTGAATTTGGAAACAGAAACTTAAAACGTCAATTTCTCGAAATGACTTCGAGACTACATATTTTCAGCTTTTGATGCAGAATCAAAATATATAAAAACGGCTTTATAATGTTGAAAGAAATTCTAACTTCTGACAATTATTGGCGAAGATACATCCGTTTGAATTTGGAAACAGAAACTTAAAACGTCAATTTCTCGAATTGACTTCAAGACTACATATTTTCAGCTTTTGATGCAGAGTCAAAATATATAAAAAGGGCTTCATAATGTTGAAAGAAATTCTAACTTCTGACAATTATTGGCGACGATACATCCGTTTGAATTTGGAAACAGAAACTTAAAACGTCAATTTCTCGAAATGACTTCGAGACTACATATTTTCAGCTTTTGATGCAGAATCAAAATATATAAAAAGGGCTTCATAATGTTGAAAGAAATTCTAACTTCTGACAATTATTGGCGAAGATACATCCGTTTGAATTTGGAAACAGAAACTTAAAACGTCAATTTCTCGAAATGACTTCGAGACTACATATTTTCAGCTTTTGATGCAGAATCAAAATATATAAAAAGGGCTTCATAATGTTGAAAGAAATTCTAACTTCTGACAATTATTGGCGAAGATACATCCGCTTGAATTTGGAAACAGAACTTAAAACGTCAATTTCTCGAAATGACTTCGAGACTACATATTTTCAGCGTTTAATGCAGAATCAAAATATATAAAAAGGGCTTCATAATTTTGAAAGAAATTCTACTTCTGACAATTATTGGCGAAGATACATCCGTTTGAATTTGGAAACAGAAACTTAAAACGTCAATTTTTCGAAATGACTTCGAGACTACATATTTTCAGCTTTTGATGCAGAGTCAAAATATATAAAAAGGGCTTCATAATGTTGAAAGAAATTCTAACTTCTGACAATTATTGGCGAAGATACATCCGTTTGAATTTGGAAACAGAAACTTAAAACGTCAATTTCTCGAAATGACTTCGAGACTACATATTTTCAGCTTTTGATGCAGAGTCAAAATATATAAAAAGGGCTTCATAATGTTGAAAGAAATTCTAATTTCTGACAATTATTGGCGAAGATACATCCGTTTGAATTTGGAAACAGAAACTTTAAAAGTCAATTTCTCGAATTGACTTCAAGACTACATATTTTCAACTTTTGATGCAGAATCAAAATATATAAAAAGGGCTTCATAATGTTGAAAGAAATTCTAACTTCTGACAATTATTGGCGAAGATACATCCGTTTGAATTTGGAAACAGAAACTTTAAACGTCAATTTCTCGAAATGACTTCAAGACTACATATTTTCAGCTTTTGATGCAGAATCAAAATATATAAAAAGGGCTTCATAATGTTGAAAGAAATTATAACTTCTGACAATTATTGGCGAAGATACATCCGTTTGAATTTGGAAACCGAAACTTAAAACGTCAATTTCTCGAAATGACTTCGAGACTACATATTTTCAGCTTTTGATGCAGAGTCAAAATATATAAAAAGGGCTTCATAATGTTGAAAGAAATTCTAACTTCTGACAATTATTGGCGAAGATACATCCGTTTCAATTTGGAAACAGAAACTTAAAACGTCAATTTCTCGAAATGACTTCCAAACTACATATTTTCAGCTTTTAATGCAGAATCAAAATATATAAAAAGGGCTTCATAATGTTGAAAGAAATTCTAACTTCTGACAATTATTGGCGAAGATACATCCGTTTGAATTTGGAAACAGAAACTTTAAACGTCAATTTCTCGAAATGACTTCGAGACTACATATTTTCAACTTTTGATGCAGAATCAAAATATATAAAAACGGCTTCATAATGTTGAAAGAAATTCTAACTTCTGACAATTATTGGCGAAGATACATCCGTTTGAATTTGGAAACAGAAACTTAAAACGTCAATTTCTCGAAAAGACTTCGAGACTACATATTTTCAGCTTTTGATGCAGAATCAAAATATATAAAAAGGGCTTCATAATGTTGAAAGAAATTCTAACTTCTGACAATTATTGGCGAAGATACATCCGTTTCAATTTGGAAACAGAAACTTAAAACGTCAATTTCTCGAAAAGACTTCGAGACTACATATTTTCAGCTTTTGATGCAGAATCAAAATATATAAAAAGGGCTTCATAATGTTGAAAAAAATTCTAACTTCTGACAATTATTGGCGAAGATACATCCGTTTGAATTTGGAAACCGAAACTTAAAACGTCAATTTCTCGAAATGACTTCGCGCCTACATATTTTCAGCTTTTGATGCAGAGTCAAAATATATAAAAAGGGCTTCATAATGTTGAAAGAAATTCTAACTTCTGACAATTATTGGCGAAGATACATCCGTTGGAATTTGGAAACAGAAACTTAAAACGTCAATTTCTCGAAAAGACTTCGAGACTACATATTTTCAGCTCTTGATGCAGAATCAAAATATATAAAAAGGGCTTCATAATGTTGAAAGAAATTCTAACTTCTGACAATTATTGGCGAAGATACATCCGTTTGAATTTGGAAACAGAAACTTAAAACGTCAATTTCTCGAAATGACTTCGAGACTACATATTTTCAGCTTTTGATGCAGAATCAAAATATATAAAAAGGGCTTCATAATGTTGAAAGAAATTCTAACTTCTGACAATTATTGGCGAAGATACATCCGTTTGAATTTGGAAACAGAAACTTAAAACGTCAATTTCTCGAATTGACTTCAAGACTACATATTTTCAGCTTTTGATGCAGAATCAAAATATATAAAAAGGGCTTCATAATGTTGAAAGAAATTCTAACTTCTGACAATTATTGGCGAAGATACATCCGTTTGAATTTGGAAACAGAAACTTAAAACGCCAATTTCTCGAAATAACTTCGACACTACATATTTTCAGCTTTTGAAGCAGAGTCAAAATATATAAAAAGGGCTTCATAATGTTGAAAGAAATTCTAACTTCTGACAATTATTGGCGACGATACATCCGTTTGAGTTTGAAAACAGAAACTTAAAACGTCAATTTCTCGAAATGACTTCGAGACTACATATTTTCAGCTTTTGATGCAGAGTCAAAATATATAAAAAGGGCTTCATAATGTTGAAAGAAATTCTAACTTCTGACAATTATTGGCGAAAATACATCCGTTTGAATTTGGAAACAGAAACTTAAAATGTTAATTTCTCGAATTGACTTCGAGACTACATATTTTCAGCTTTTGATGCAGAATCAAAATATATAAAAAGGGCTTCATAATGTTGAAAGAAATTCTAACTTCTGACAATTATTGGCGAAGATACATCCGTTTGAATTTGGAAACAGAAACTTAAAACGTCAATTTCTCGAAATGACTTCGAGACTACATATTTTCAGCTTTTGATGCAGAGTCAAAATATATAAAAAGGGCTTCATAATGTTGAAAGAAATTCTAACTTCTGACAATTATTGGCGAAGATACATCCGTTTGAATTTGGAAACAGAAACTTAAAACGTCAATTTCTCGAAAAGACTTCGAGACTACATATTTTCAGCTTTTGATGCAGAATCAAAATATATAAAAAGGGCTTCATAATGTTGAAAGAAATTCTAACTTCTGACAATTATTGGCGAAGATACATCCGTTTGAATTTGGAAACAGAAACTTAAAACGTCAATTTCTCGAAATGACTTCGAGACTACATATTTTCAGCTTTTGAAGCAGAGTCAAAATATATAAAAAGGCTTCATAATGTTGAAAGAAATTCTAACTTCTGACAATTATTGGCGAAGATACATCCGTTTGAATTTGGAAACAGAAACTTAAAACGTCAATTTCTCGAAATGACTTCGAGACTACATATTTTCAGCTTTTGATGCAGAGTCAAAATATATAAAAAGGGCTTCATAATGTTGAAAGAAATTCTAACTTCTGACAATTATTGGCGAAGATACATCCGTTTGAATTTGGAAACAGAAACTTAAAATGTCAATTTCTCGAATTGACTTCGAGACTACATATTTTCAGCTTTTGATGCAGAATCAAAATATATAAAAAGGGCTTCATAATGTTGAAAGAAATTCTAACTTCTGACAATTATTGGCGAAGATACATCCGTTTGAATTTGGAAACAGAAACTTAAAACGTCAATTTCTCGAAATGACTTCAAGACTACATATTTTCAGCTTTTGATGCAGAATCAAAATATATAAAAAGGGCTTCATAATGTTGAAAGAAATTCTAACTTCTGACAATTATTGGCGAAGATACATCCGTTTGAATTTGGAAACAGAAACTTAAAACGTCAATTTCTCGAAATGACTTCGAGACTACATATTTTCAGCTTTTGATGCAGAGTCAAAATATATAAAAAGGGCTTCATAATGTTGAAAGAAATTCTAACTTCTGACAATTATTGGCGAAGATACATCCATTTGAATTTGGAAACAGAAACTTAAAACGTCAATTTCTCGAATTGACTTCGAGACTACATATTTTCAGCTTTTGATGCAGAATCAAAATATATAAAAAGGGCTTCATAATGTTGAAAGAAATTCTAACTTCTGACAATTATTGGCGAAGATACATCCGTTTGAATTTGGAAACAGAAACTTAAAACGTCAATTTCTCGAAATGACTTCGAGACTACATATTTTCAGCTTTTGATGCAGAGTCAAAATATATAAAAAGGGCTTCATAATGTTGAAAGAAATTCTAACTTCTGACAATTATTGGCGAAGATACATCCGTTTGAATTTGGAAACAGAAACTTAAAACGTCAATTTCTCGAAATGACTTCAAGACTACATATTTTCAGCTTTTGATGCAGAGTCAAAATATATAAAAAGGGCTTCATAATGTTGAAAGAAATTCTAACTTCTGACAATTATTGGCGAAGATACATCCGTTTGAATTTGGAAACAGAAACTTAAAACGTCAATTTCTCGAAATGACTTCGAGACTACATATTTTCAGCTTTTGATGCAGAGTCAAAATATATAAAAAGGGCTTCATAATGTTGAAAGAAATTCTAACTTCTGACAATTATTGGCGAAGATACATCCGTTTGAATTTGGAAACAGAAACTTAAAACGTCAATTTCTCGAAATGACTTCGAGACTACATATTTTCAGCTTTTGATGCAGAATCAAAATATATAAAAAGGGCTTCATAATGTTGAAAGAAATTCTAACTTCTGACAATTATTGGCGAAGATACATCCGTTTGAATTTGGAAACAGAAACTTAAAACGTCAATTTCTCGAAATGACTTCGAGACTACATATTTTCAGCTTTTGATGCAGAATCAAAATATATAAAAAGGGCTTCATAATGTTGAAAGAAATTCTAACTTCTGACAATTATTGGCGAAGATACATCCGTTTGAATTTGGAAACAGAAACTTAAAACGTCAATTTCTCGAAATGACTTCGAGACTACATATTTTCAGCTTTTGATGCAGAGTCAAAATATATAAAAAGGGCTTCATAATGTTGAAAGAAATTCTAACTTCTGACAATTATTGGCGAAGATACATCCGTTTGAATTTGGAAACAGAAACTTAAAACGTCAATTTCTCGAAATGACTTCGAGACTACATATTTTCAGCTTTTGATGCAGAGTCAAAATATATAAAAAGGGCTTCATAATGTTGAAAGAAATTCTAACTTCTGACAATTATTGGCGAAGATACATCCGTTTGAATTTGGAAACAGAAACTTAAAACGTCAATTTCTCGAATTGACTTCGAGACTACATATTTTCAGCTTTTGATGCAGAATCAAAATATATAAAAAGGGCTTCATAATGTTGAAAGAAATTCTAACTTCTGACAATTATTGGCGAAGATACATCCGTTTGAATTTGGAAACAGAAACTTAAAACGTCAATTTCTCGAAAAGACTTCGAGACTACATATTTTCAGCTTTTGATGCAGAATCAAAATATATAAAAAGGGCTTCATAATGTTGAAAGAAATTCTAACTTCTGACAATTATTGGCGAAGATACATCCGCTTGAATTTGGAAACAGAAACTTAAAACGTCAATTTCTCGAAATGACTTCGAGACTACATATTTTCAGCTTTTGATGCAGAGTCAAAATATATAAAAAGGGCTTCATAATGTTGAAAGAAATTCTAACTTCTGACAATTATTGGCGAAAATACATCCGTTTGAATTTGGAAACAGAAACTTAAAATGTCAATTTCTCGAAATGACTTCGAGACTACATATTTTCAGCTTTTGATGCAGAATCAAAATATATAAAAAGGGCTTCATAATGTTGAAAGAAATTCTAACTTCTGACAATTATTGGCGAAGATACATCCGTTTGAATTTGGAAACAGAAACTTAAAACGTCAATTTCTCGAAATGACTTCGAGACTACATATTTTCAGCTTTTGATGAAGAGTCAAAATATATAAAAAGGGCTTCATAATGTTGAAAGAAATTCTAACTTCTGACAATTATTGGCGAAGATACATCCGTTTGAGTTTGGAAACAGAAACTTAAAACGTCAATTTCTCGAAATGACTTCGAGACTACATATTTTCAGCTTTTGATGCAGAGTCAAAATATATAAAAAGGGCTTCATAATGTTGAAAGAAATTCTAACTTCTGACAATTATTGGCGAAGATACATCCGTCTGAATTTGGAAACAGAAACTTAAAATGTCAATTTCTCGAATTGACTTCAAGACTACATATTTTCAGCTTTTGATGCAGAATCAAAATATATAAAAAGGGCTTCATAATGTTGAAAGAAATTCTAACTTCTGACAATTATTGGCGAAGATACATCTGTTTGAATTTGGAAACAGAAACTTAAAACGTCAATTTCTCGAAATGACTTCGAGACTACATATTTTCAGCTTTTGATGCAGAATCAAAATATATAAAAAGGGCTTCATAATGTTGAAAGAAATTCTAACTTCTGACAATTATTGGCGAAGATACATCCGCTTGAATTTGGAAACAGAAACTTAAAACGTCAATTTCTCGAAATGACTTCGAGACTACATATTTTCAGCGTTTAATGCAGAATCAAAATATATAAAAAGGGCTTCATAATTTTGAAAGAAATTCTAACTTCTGACAATTATTGGCGAAGATACATCCGTTTGAATTTGGAAACAGAAACTTAAAACGTCAATTTCTCGAAATGACTTCGAGACTACATATTTTCAGCTTTTGATGCAGAGTCAAAATATATAAAAAGGGCTTCATAATGTTGAAAGAAATTCTAACTTCTGACAATTATTGGCGAAGATACATCCGTTTGAATTTGGAAACAGAAACTTAAAACGTCAATTTCTCGAAATGACTTCGAGACTACATATTTTCAGCTTTTGATGCAGAGTCAAAATATATAAAAAGGGCTTCATAATGTTGAAAGAAATTCTAACTTCTGACAATTATTGGCGAAGATACATCCGTTTGAATTTGGAAACAGAAACTTAAAACGTCAATTTCTCGAAATGACTTCGAGACTACATATTTTCAGCTTTTGATGCAGAGTCAAAATATATAAAAAGGGCTTCATAATGTTGAAAGAAATTCTAACTTCTGACAATTATTGGCGAAGATACATCCGTTTGAATTTGGAAACAGAAACTTAAAACGTCAATTTCTCGAAAAGACTTCGAGACTACATATTTTCAGCTTTTGATGCAGAATCAAAATATATAAAAACGGCTTCATAATGTTGAAAGAAATTCTAACTTCTGACAATTATTGGCGAAGATACATCCGTTTGAATTTGGAAACAGAAACTTAAAACGTCAATTTCTCGAAATGACTTCCAAACTACATATTTTCAGCATTTGATGCAGAATCAAAATATATAAAAAGGGCTTCATAATGTTGAAAGAAATTCTAACTTCTGACAATTATTGGCGAAGATACATCCGTTTGAATTTGGAAACAGAAACTTAAAACGTCAATTTCTCGAAATGACTTCGAGACTACATATTTTCAGCTTTTGATGCAGAGTCAAAATATATAAAAAGGGCTTCATAATGTTGAAAGAAATTCTAACTTCTGACAATTATTGGCGAAGATACATCCGTTTGAATTTGGAAACAGAAACTTTAAACGTCAATTTCTCGAATTGACTTCGAGACTACATATTTTCAACTTTTGATGCAGAATCAAAATATATAAAAAGGGCTTCATAATGTTGAAAGAAATTCTAACTTCTGACAATTATTGGCGAAGATACATCCGTTTGAATTTGGAAACAGAAACTTAAAACGTCAATTTCTCGAAAAGACTTCGAGACTACATATTTTCAGCTTTTGATGCAGAATCAAAATATATAAAAAGGGCTTCATAATGTTGAAAGAAATTCTAACTTCTGACAATTATTGGCGAAGATACATCCGTTTCAATTTGGAAACAGAAACTTAAAACGTCAATTTCTCGAAAAGACTTCGAGACTACATATTTTCAGCTTTTGATGCAGAATCAAAATATATAAAAAGGGCTTCATAATGTTGAAAAAAATTCTAACTTCTGACAATTATTGGCGAAGATACATCCGTTTGAATTTGGAAACCGAAACTTAAAACGTAAATTTCTCGAAATGACTTCGCGCCTACATATTTTCAGCTTTTGATGCAGAGTCAAAATATATAAAAAGGGCTTCATAATGTTGAAAGAAATTCTAACTTCTGACAATTATTGGCGAAGATACATCCGTTGGAATTTGGAAACAGAAACTTAAAACGTCAATTTCTCGAAAAGACTTCGAGACTACATATTTTCAGCTTTTGATGCAGAATCGAAATATATAAAAAGGGCTTCATAATGTTGAAAGAAATTCTAACTTCTGACAATTATTGGCGAAGATACATCCGTTTGAATTTGGAAACAGAAACTTAAAACGTCAATTTTAATATTTTCAGCTTTTGATGCAGAATCAAAATATATAAAAACGGCTTCATAATGTTGAAAGAAATTCTAACTTCTGACAATTATTGGCGAAGATACATCCGTTTGAATTTGGAAACAGAAACTTAAAACGTCAATTTCTCGAATTGACTTCAAGACTACATATTTTCAGCTTTTGATGCAGAGTCAAAATATATAAAAAGGGCTTCATAATGTTGAAAGAAATTCTAACTTCTGACAATTATTGGCGAAGATACATCCGTTTGAATTTGGAAACAGAAAGTTAAAACGCCAATTTCTCGAAATAACTTCGACACTACATATTTTCAGCTTTTGATGCAGAGTCCAAATATATAAAAAGGGCTTCATAATGTTGAAAGAAATTCTAACTTCTGACAATTATTGGCGACGATACATCCGTTTGAGTTTGGAAACAGAAACATAAAACGTCAATTTCTCGAAATGACTTCGAGACTACATATTTTCAGCTTTTGATGCAGAGTCAAAATATATAAAAAGGGCTTCATAATGTTGAAAGAAATTCTAACTTCTGACAATTATTGGCGAAGATACATCCGTTTGAATTTGGAAACAGAAACTTAAAACGTCAATTTCTCGAAATGACTTCGAGACTACATATTTTCAGCTTTTGATGCAGAGTCAAAATATATAAAAAGGGCTTCATAATGTTGAAAGAAATTCTAACTTCTGACAATTATTGGCGAAAATACATCCGTTTGAATTTGGGAACAGAAACTTAAAATGTTAATTTCTCGAATTGACTTCAAGACTACATATGTTCAGCTTTTGATGCAGAATCAAAATATATAAAAAGGGCTTCATAATGTTGAAAGAAATTCTAACTTCTGACAATTATTGGCGAAGATACATCCGTTTGAATTTGGAAACAGAAACTTAAAACGTCAATTTCTCGAAATGACTTCGAGACTACATATTTTCAGCTTTTGATGAAGAGTCAAAATATATAAAAAGGGCTTCATAATGTTGAAAGAAATTCTAACTTCTGACAATTATTGGCGAAGATACATCCGTTTGAGTTTGGAAACAGAAACATAAAACGTCAATTTCTCGAAATGACTTCAAAACTACATATTTTCAGCTTTTGATGCAGAGTCAAAATATATAAAAAGGGCTTCATAATGTTGAAAGAAATTCTAACTTCTGACAATTATTGGCGAAGATACATCCGTCTGAATTTGGAAACAGAAACTTAAAATGTCAATTTCTCGAAATGACTTCAAGACTACATATTTTCAGCTTTTGATGCAGAAATCAAATATATAAAAAGGGCTTCATAATGTTGAAAGAAATTCTAACTTCTGACAATTATTGGCGAAGATACATCCGTTTGAATTTGGAAACAGAAACTTAAAACGTCAATTTCTCGAATTGACTTCAAGACTACATATTTTCAGCTTTTGATGCAGAATCAAAATATATAAAAAGGGCTTCATAATGTTGAAAGAAATTCTAACTTCTGACAATTATTGGCGAAGATACATCCGTTTGAATTTGGAAACAGAAACTTAAAACGTCAATTACTCGAATTGACTTCGAGACTACATATTTTCAGCTTTTGATGCAGAATCAAAATATATAAAAAAGGGCTTCATAATGTTGAAAGAAATTCTAACTTCTGACAATTATTGGCGAAGATACATCCGTTTGAATTTGGAAACAGAAACTTAAAACGTCAATTTCTCGAAATGACTTCGAGACTACATATTTTCAGCGTTTGATGCAGAATCAAAATATATAAAAACGGCTTCATAATGTTGAGAGAAATTCTGACTTCTGACAATTATTGGCGAAGATACATCCGTTTGAATTTGGAAACAGAAACTTAAAACGTCAATTTCTCGAATTGACTTCAAGACTACATATTTTCAGCTTTTGATGCAGAGTCAAAATATATAAAAAGGGCTTCATAATGTTGAAAGAAATTCTAACTTCTGACAATTATTGGCGAAGATACATCCGTTTGAATTTGGAAACAGAAACTTAAAACGTCAATTTCTCGAAATGACTTCGAGACTACATATTTTCAGCTTTTGATGCAGAGTCAAAATATATAAAAAGGGCTTCATAATGTTGAAAGAAATTCTAACTTCTGACAATTATTGGCGACGATACATCGCTTTGAGTTTGGAAACAGAAACTTAAAACGTAAATTTCTCGAAATGACTTCGAGACTACATATTTTCAGCTTTTGATGCAGAGTCAAAATATATAAAAAGGGCTTCATAATGTTGAAAGAAATTCTAACTTCTGACAATTATTGGCGAAGATACATCCGTTTGAATTTGGAAACAGAAACTTAAAACGCCAATTTCTCGAAATGACTTCGAGACTACATATTTTCAGGTTTTGATGCAGAGTCAAAATATATAAAAAGGGCTTCATAATGTTGAAAGAAATTCTAACTTCTGACAATTATTGGCGAAGATACATCCGTTTAAATTTGGAAACAGAAACTTAAAACGTCAATTTCTCGAATTGACTTCAAGACTACATATTTTCAGCTTTTGATGCAGAGTCAAAATATATAAAAAGGGCTTCATAATGTTGAAAGAAATTCTAACTTCTGACAATTATTGGCGAAGATACATCCGTTTGAATTTGGGAACAGAAACTTAAAATGTTAATTTCTCGAATTGACTTCGAGACTACATATGTTCAGCTTTTGATGCAGAATCAAAATATATAAAAAGGGCTTCATAATGTTGAAAGAAATTCTAACTTCTGACAATTATTGGCGAAGATACATCCGTTTGAATTTGGAAACAGAAACTTAAAACGTCAATTTCTCGAAATGACTTCGAGACTACATATTTTCAGCTTTTGATGAAGAGTCAAAATATATAAAAAAGGCTTCATAATGTTGAAAGAAATTCTAACTTCTGACAATTATTGGCGAAGATACATCCGTTTGAGTTTGGAAACAGAAACATAAAACGTCAATTTCTCGAAATGACTTCGAGACTACTTATTTTCAGCTTTTGATGCAGAGTCAAAATATATAAAAAGGGCTTCATAATGTTGAAAGAAATTCTAACTTCTGCAATTATTGGCGAAGATACATCCGTTTGAATTTGGAAACAGAAACTTAAAACGTAAATTTCTCGAATTGACTTCAAGACTACATATTTTCAGCTTTTGATGCAGAATCAAAATATATAAAAAGGGCTTCATAATGTTGAAAGAAATTCTAACTTCTGACAATTATTGGCGAAGATACATCCGTTTGAATTTGGAAACAGAAACTTAAAACGTCAATTTCTCGAATTGACTTCAAGACTACATATTTTCAGCTTTTGATGCAGAGTCAAAATATATAAAAAGGCCTTCATAATGTTGAAAGAAATTCTGACTTCTGACAATTATTGGCGAAGATACATCCGTTTGAATTTGGAAACAGAAACTTAAAACGTCAATTTCTCGAAATGACTTCGAGACTACATATTTTCAGCTTTTGATGCAGAGTCAAAATATATAAAAAGGGCTTCATAATGTTGAAAGAAATTCTAACTTCTGACAATTATTGGCGACGATACATCAGTTTGAGTTTGGAAAC